>NC_054484.1:84866942-85166942 GCF_017639515.1 Carcharodon carcharias
ACCGGCTCTCTCTCTCACACACACACATCCCGGCTCTCTCACATGCACACCGGCTCTCTCTCTGTCACATGCACACACACCGGCTCTCTCACACGCACACACACCGGCTCTCTCACACACACACCGGCTCTCTCTCTCTCTCACACACCGGCTCTCTCTCTCTCACACACACCGGCTCTCTCTCTCTCACACACACCGGCTCTCTCTCTCTCACACACACCGGCTCTCTCTCTCTCACACACACCGGCTCTCTCTCTCTCACACACACCGGCTCTCTCTTTCTCACACACACCGGTCTCTCTCGCTGACACACACACCGGCTCTCTCTCTCTCTCTCTCTCTCTCTCTCTCACACACACACCAGCTCTCTCTCTCTCACACACACACCGGCTCTCTCTCAGACACACACCGGCTCTCTCTCAGACACACACCGGCTCTCTCTCAGACACACACCGGCTCTCTCTCAGAAACACACCGGCTCTCTCACACGCACGCACACCGGCTCTCTCTCTCTCTCGCACGCACACCGGCTCTCTCTCTCTCTCGCACACACACCGGCTCTCTCTCTCTCTCACACACACACCGGCTCTCTCTCTCTCTCACACACACACCGGCTCTCTCTCTCTCTCTCACACACACACCGGCTCTCTCTCTCTCTCTCTCTCTCTCTCTCTCTCACACACACACACACACACCGGCTCTCTCTCTCTCACACACACTGGCTCTCTCTCTCTCTCTCACACACACACCGTCTCTCTCTCTCTCTCTCACACACACACCGTCCTCTCTCTCTCTCTCTCGCGCACACACACCGTCCCCTCTCTCTCTCTCTCTCACACACACACCGTCCCCTCTCTCTCTCTCTCTCACACACACGCCGTCCTCTCTCTCTCTCTCTCTCTCACACATACACACACACACCATCCTCTCTCTCTCTCACACACACTGGCTCTCTCTCTCTCTCTCACACACACACCGTCTCTCTCTCTCTCTCTCATACACACACCGGCTCTCTCTCTCTCTCTCACACACACACACCGGCTCTCTCTCTCTCTCTCACACACACACCGGCTCTCTCTCTCTCTCTCTCACACACACACACCGGCTCTCTATCTCTCTCTCACACACACACCAGCTCTCTCTCTCTCACACACACACCGGCTCTCTCTCTCACACACACACCGGCTCTCTCTCTCTCTCTCTCACACACACACCGGCTCTCTCTCTCTCTCACACACACACACCGGCTCTCTCTCTCTCTCACACACACACCGGCTCTCTCTCTCTCTCACACACACCGGCTCTCTCTCTCTTCTCTCTCTCATACACACCGGCTCGCTCTCTCTCTCTCTCACACACACACCGGCTCTCTCTCTCTCACACACACACCGGCTCTCTCTCTCTCACACACACACCGGCTCTCTCTCTCTCACACACACACTGGCTCTCTCTCTCTCTCACACACACACCGGCTCTCTCTCTCTCTCTCACACACACACCGGCTCTCTCTCTCTCTCACACACTCACCGGCTCTCTCTCTCACACATACATGCTCTCTCTCTCTCTCTCTCACACACACACCGGCTCTCTCTCTCTCTCACACACACACCGGCTCTCTCTCTCACACACACACCAGCTCTCTCTCTCTGACACACACACACAGGCTCTCTCTCTCTCTCTCAGACACACACACTCACACACACACACACACACAGGCTCTCTCACACACACATGCTCTCTCTCTCATACACACCCACAGGCTCTCTCTCTCAGACACACACACACACACACACAGGCTCTCTCTCTCAGACACACACACACACAGGTGCTCTCACACACAGGTACACACACACACACACACAGGTGCTCACACACACACAGGTGCTCACACACACACACACACACAGGCTCTCTCAGACACACACATACACAGGCTCTCTCTCTCAGACACACACACACACATAGGTGCTCACACACACACAGGTACACACACACACAGGCAAAATGACCAAGAGTCACACAAACCAGTGAATAAAACCCACTTGATCAGTGTTTGCAAGAGTCTGACCCCCCAAGAGAGGTGCAAGCTGGGTAAAGGGTCAGAAAGCCTCAGGAGAATCAGTCATCAAATAAAGGCAGCCTGCATCTGTGGCAATGGACACTATTGAGAGCTGCTTTAAACAGATTCCACAAGTGTGTAAAGCTGCAAATAGTAAGGCTGCAGATTCCAGGCTGGCACGGAATTCAAATGTTCCAGTAAGCCTCTTCCAGCTGGTGTCAATCTAGGCCACTGTAAATACTCTCAGGCTGCTCGGAGCTCACGCAACATGTGAAACTCGACAACCTTGACATTGCACTGAAGGAGATGGGCTCATTTCAAATGCTAAAGGCCAGGCTGTCTGCAGATCTGAAGCCCAGGTGCTGACCACTGGCCGAATAAGCAGCTCAACCAAACCCTTCCTCCAGCCAGGCTCATTTCAAAGTTACACTGGTGATTTTCTTGGCACCTAAGGAACACACAAATTCTTTTTACTGAAGGCCAATTTATATCGTGCAACCCAGGCTAGGTTCTGAAAATTCTTCCACCTGTAAACGTTCACAGAGTTGAATAAACTCTGTGGTTGAGCTTGAACTGGAAAAGGTCACCTACCACTTTGCATAAACCCACGCAGGTACTGAACACACTGAACTTTGAAAAATTGCTGGTTTCCACAACAACATTGATGAATTCCCTATTTAACAGTTGTTTGTAATGGAGGTTGAGTGGCACCATTTCCATCTCCCTCAAATCACATAATCCAGTCCATCCAACACGCCATCAAAGTTAAAGAAGAATCGATTCCTGAATATTGTGAAAATAGGAGCAGAGCTCCTCAGGGAGCCCAAAATATAGCATCCTGTTACAAAACACACCCATAATACAGCATCCCGTTATGGATCACACTTGTAATACATCATCTTGTTACAGAACTCACCTGCAATACACCATCCCATTCCAGAACCTCAACCATAGCACTGCATCTGGTTACGGAACCCATCTGTAACACAACAACCTGATACAGAGCCTACTCATAACACTCTGTCTCCCTTTACAGAACCTACCTATAATATACACCATCTTGTTACAGAACCCCACCTGTAATACAACATCCTGTTACAGAATCCCACCAATGTAGCATCCTGTTACAGAACTCCACTTGTAATACAACATCCTGTTACAGAACTCCATTTGTAATACAACATCCTGTTCCATAATTTCACCCATAAGAGAGCACCCAATTACAGAATTCCAGCCATGATAGAGCATCCCATTACACAATCCACCTGTATTACAGGATTCTGCCACGGGTCCCGCCTTGTAATATAGCAACCCCTTACAGAACTCCATCTGTAATGCAGCATCCCATTACAAAAGCCCATCCATAATACAGCATCCTGTTACAGAAGCCATCCAATATCGGACATCACCTGTCATAGAACCCATCAAATTATGCGACTGGGTGAACAAGTCGAAAATTTATCCCACTCTTTCCAGGTCAAGGAAATTACCTTTTCTACGAGTCCCCTTGGAATGCGAGGATGCTCCTGGGAGAGAATTTGCAAAACAAAATTAAATCAAAAGAATGAATTTCAGACGTGTCACTAATGAAACAATTGCAAAAATTGTTTTCTGTAATGTCCAAATAACTTGTTTCCTGTAACTTTCTTCTGCTCAATGTCAATTGCAGCAACAAAAATATAACATTTATTCACCCAGCCCGATTCCTTACAAACCCACAAGCCGTGAAGTCTTGTTAATGTTTGAAGGCTAGCTACTGACATGTACTGTGTCGGAATTTTTCAGAGTTAGAAAGAACCTGAGCAACTGATTTTCATTTGTCTCATTAATAATTCATATTTAAAGTAAAATCTATATTAGATTTGATCCCCCTGTTTTTCCAAACGATTTCAAAATCAGCCAGATCAGAAATTTAATAGCATTTTTTCAGGCGCAGTTTTGTTGAGATTCTATTTTATGCCATCTATTTATTTTTACTTAGGGTGTGATGTTGGCTCAGAGAAAGGCAGGAAGAGAAAAACAGATGCAATACTGAGAGTAGAAAAGTGCACTTCTATCTTTCTGCAATCTTATGTGTAATCTCTGTAGCAAAAAACAATTGTGACTCGAATCTCGCTGAAAAGAGAGACGGGTTGTTGAAGCTTTTCATTTTGGACTCATCAGGACAAATGCAAGAATGCCAAATTTCAAACAATCACATCAATTTATGCTGCAGGAGAAAAGGGTGCTGATTGGTTGGCAAATCAACTCTGATTGGCCGAGGTGTTGCAAGCTTCCGGGTAATTCAAAAAAAAAAGGCGCAAGTCTTGAACATATTCCTTGAACATATTTGTTTACAGAGAATGGGTCCCTGTGTATGAATGTGTGTCACTTCTAGCAAGGGGAAATGAGCCATATTACAAGCTGACTGATTTTCTTACTTTGGCTGTTAGAAGTGACATACTTCATCGACATCTCTGACAGTGCAGTGCTCCCTCAGTACTGCACTGGAGCATCAGCTTTGATTTCTATGGCTCAGGCCCTGGAGGTGGGACTTGGACCCGGAACCTCATGATTCAGAGGCATGAGAGCAGCAAACTGAGCCACAGCTGATATATTGCAGCGCACAATATGTGGTGTGCAATACTACTGGGACAGAGAGATCTCTTTAACAATCAACACTTAGTGGAGTCCGGCAATGAGCAAACAGCCATCCTTTCTGCACAGTGCATCAAAACCAGCACCAGGCAAACAAGCTGGAGAAGAAAGGGGCACTCTCCTCTCCCTTGGACAGTGAAAGTTAACCAAAGAAACTGCAGCTGCCCCACATCACCAGCGTCTCACTCATTGTTGATTGTGCAGCATTACTGTTTTCAGATTCGAGAGCGTCTTTCGGGTAGATGCTAGAATGGGACAAATACACAGATCTCACACCCTGTCTATCAGGACTGTCTTAATAATCTCTGGGGGAAGGCGGGGGGGGTGGGAAAACAGCATCATCGTGTCAAGAGATGTTTAGACTGTTGCCCATAACTCCAAAGGGTATTTTTCTTCCCCCCCCCACCCCCAACACATGGCAACAGAATCCTTTAAGTTAATCGAGTAAAGGAGCTTACAGATCCAGCAGTGTCAGACACATGAAAGCCAAGAGGAAAATCAGGACACGTACCTTTTCTTGATTTCCCTGCAGACAAGAGAAAAGTCAGACATTTAGTCAGTGACTACATAGCACCCAAGGTTAGATAAACAATACATACGAACATACGAATTAGAAGCAGGAGTAGGCCTAGGCCATTCAGCCCCTCAAACTTGCTCCACCATTCAATAAGATCACGGCTGATCTGAGTGTGATCTCAACTCCTGCCTGTCCCCTATAACCCTGGACTTGTTGTCAGTCAAGAATCTATCTACCTCTACCTTAAAAACATCCCATGACCCTGCCTCCATCGCTCTCTGGGGAAGAGAGTTCCAAAGATTCGCGACCCTCAGAGAAAAAATTTCTTATCTCCGTCTTAAATTGGAGACTCTTTATTTTTAAACTGTGTCCCCTAGCTCTAGTCTCGGCCACAAGGAGAAACATCCTTTCAGCATCCACCCTGTCAAGTCCCTCAGGGTCTTATATGATTCAGTAAGAATCACCTCTCATTCTTCTAAACTCCAACGGATACAGGCCCAGCCTTTCCTCATCAGATAAGCTCCCCATCCCAGACATCGGTTGAGGGCACCTACTCTGAACTGATTCTAACACATTTACATCCTTTCTTAAAGCGAGTTTAACGAGAACAGAAGCAGAAATTGGTGTACTAACAACGTGCTCATTCCAACTAGGGTACTCTCAGAAAGAGATTAAACAAAGGCGCAAATACAAAATGGATGCTGTGATGTGAACCAACAGTCAGCAGAATTCATTGTGAGTACTGGGTCTGTGTTGATAAACCATCAGAAATCCCCCAACCAGATGACAATGTCTGAATGAATTAGCTATCTGACATTGCACAGGTCATTGGTCCCCATTCAAGTCGCCAACTCTCCAGAACTATACTTGGGGTCTCCAAGAATTTCCTGGGCACTGCTGAGAGCCACTCTGGGACAAATACCATTGGGACACTGAAGAAAAAATATGGCATTTTAAGTACCTTCCAACACTTTTGTTTATGAATTACAAATATATTGGGTATGGAGGGAGAATGGCAGTTTAACTAGAGGTGGAAAGTCATGGTGATATCTCCAGGAATATGTCCAGCCAGTGTTGACAACCCAAGATCCCATACATGGAACAGCCATGTTAGCACATGGCAAACTTCGATTTTACCCCAACGTGATACAAGAATCCTGGCCAGCGAGGGGGACCAAACTACATGGGGACTTTCTGCTGGTCTTATGTTTACCTCTTCCAGCAGAGACCAGCAGGTTGTGGTGAGCTGTAACCACTGGCGTTCCCATACAGAAGGAACACAGCCTGACCTCACTCCCTCAGCTCAGTCACCTTCCCATAGCCTTGCCTCTGTAATATGCAATAATGCACTGCACATAACTCCACACTCCAGCTCACTGGGTTGGGATTTCAGCTGTCCAATCATTCACAGGTTCATCACCCATCGCAGAGAGACTGGCAAAATCTGCACTCCGGTGGGGTGGGAAAGGTGCGCGTACGAAGGCATCTGTAAAACCTCAGACACAAACTAACAGCGCTGGAAAGAGTCAGCAGCTCAGGCAGCATTGGGGGGAGCTGAGAAGTTCATGTTTCAGGAATCCCAAAGGGTGTGCTGCCTACCTGGTGCAGGGTAACGGGCATCTTATGGCAGCTGGAGAGGAACTTGTAAAGGAAGGGGGGTGGTGGGTTGGGGGAGTGGGGGGGGTGGGGGCGGTGGGAGGAGGTGGTAAATCCAGTTGTCATGCTCCACGTTGGAATGAACAATATAGGTGGGAACAGGGAGGAGGTCGTGCTGAAAGTGTATCAGGAGTTCGGCATTAAGTTAAAAAACAGGGCCTTGAGGGTAATAGTCTCAGGGTTATTGCCTGAGCCTTGTACAAATTGCCACAGCAGCAAACAGATCAGGTGGATAAAGGGATGGTGTGGAAAAGAGGGATTCCTTTTCAAGAGACACTGGAACCAGTTCTGGGACAGGAAGGACCAATGGGATGAGCTCCATCTGAACCAGGATGGGACCAATGTCCTGGTGGAAAGGACAAATAGGGAGGTGGCAAGAACTTTGAATGAGTAAGATGGGGTGGTTAGAGTAGGAATCCAAAAAGGATGCTTAAATGTGAAGTGAGAGGAAATCCTGTTAAAAAAGTTAAAATGTCTATACAACAATGCATACAGTGTCCAGAATAAAACATGGGAGCTGGAAGCAATCATGCAGTGGGAGGAACTAGATACAGGAGGGAGTATTGAGACATGTCTACAGAAAGATCAAGGCAGGGAATTAAACATTGCAGGGTGTCACATATTTAGAAAAGGTAGAGAAGAAAAAAGGGAGGTGGAGTATCTGTACTTATTCAGGATAATAACGACAGTAGGAAAAAAAGGACACAGCTATCAGCAAAACAGTAAGAGAGATAAAAGTGAATAAAGGATTGTCACACTAAATGGTCTCGCTACAGACCACCTCATAGTGGAAGAGAGGTGAAGGAAGAAATATGCGGACAAATTAGAAATTGAATAAAAAGCACATAATCATCATCATGGGGGTTTCAACTATCCTGATATTAACTGGACAGAAGAGGTAGGTAAATGGGACAAGGAATGGACTTCCTACAGTGTGCAAAGGACTTCTTTCCTAACCAATACATAAAAAAACAGAACAAGTGAAGGTTTGCTATTAGATCTTATAATGGAGAATGAGCAGAGCAGATAAGAGAAGTAAAAGAAAGGGAACATCTAATCGAGGCAATAGTGACCATAATATAATATGCTTTAAGGTGATGATAGGGGTGGACATAAATATGATGAAAACCACATTAATAGATTAGAGAAAGGCTAATTTTGAGGGGCTAAGAACAATGGGGAGATAAAATGGGCAACAATATTGGCAATCAAGAATGTAGAATAACAATGGGAAACATTTAAAATGGTGTTCAACAGAATGCAGGAAAATATATTCTGCAAAAAGGAAAGAACAAGCTAAAGATTAATGAGATCCCACGGATGAGTAAAGACATAAGGGGACAACTGAGGGTGAGGAAAGAGGGAAACATTAAGTACACAGGCAGCAGAGGAACGCAGGATAAGAGGATACAAAGAAAGTATGAGCGAACTTTTTTGAAAAAACTATTAGGAAGGCAAAGAGGAACTATGAAAGTAAATTATTGAAAACATCAAACAAAATCGTAAAATATTTCACAGGAACAACAATTTTTAAAAAAGGGAAGGTTGTGATGAGAATAGACCACTAAGGGATAGACACGATAATACCACAAGAAATGAGAGATAGCAGAAATATTAAATAATTATTTCATGTTGGTTTTTACCAGGGAGATAGAGCAGATAGGCATGACATTGAATGATGAGATAAATAAGAGGATAGGTGCATTTAAAATAAAAAGGGGAAACATTGAACAAAGTAAAGCTCAGAGGATAAAGCTCTGGGTCTGGATGGATTGCATCCACATAGTTGAAAAGAATATAGGAAAGAGAGAGCTGAGGTATCATTGTGCATACTTAATAACTCATCTGAAAAAGGTATGGTGTCAGAGGGCTGCTGGATAATAAATGTAATTCTGATAGGTAAGGAGAACAGAGCAGAATCGGGGAATATAGACCAGTCAGCTGGATATCATTGGAAGTTAAAATAGTGGAATCCCAGTAAAGAAATTAGAAGAACATCTTGAAATGAGAAATATGCATAGATTTCAAAACAGAAAACCTTGCTTGGCTAACCTAACTACTTTTTAGAGGAAGTAACAGAGAAAGTCGACAGTGGTAATGTGGTAGATGTAATTTATCTGCATTTTCAAAGGGCGTCCAATAAGGTATACCATAATAGACTAATGAATAAAGTTAGAGAATGTGGGAGAAGTGGCAGAACGGATTGCTAGCTGCTATGAAGACAGAGGGCAGAGAGTAGGAGTGAAGTGTAGCTATCAGAGTGGCAGGCGGGAAGTGGTGTTCCATAAGGATCAGGGCTGGGCCCACTGCTGTTCAGGTTACATTAATCATTTGGACTTTGGAATCAAAAACACAAATTCTAAATTTATGGATGACACCAAATTGGGGGAATGGTCAATGCTGAGGAAGACTGCAATAAATTCCGGGAGGACATTAACAAACTTGCAGAATGGGAAAATAATTGGCAAATTAAATTCAACACAGATAAATGTGAGGTAGTATATTTTGGTAGGAAGAATAGGGAGGTCACTTATTACTTGGAGGGTCTAAATCGAAGTGGGGTAGAGGAACAGAGAGATCTCAAGAGTACAAATACATCAACGCAACAAGGCAACAAACCAAGCGCTGGGCTTTATTTCTAGAGGGATAGAATTGAAAAGTAGGGAAGTTATGCTAAACTCATATCAACCCTTGGTTATATCACACTCAGAGAATACTGTGTGCAGTTCTGGTCACCGTATTATAAAAAGGTTATAGAGGCACTGGGGAGGGTACAGAGAAAATTTACAAGGATGATCCCAGAAATGCATGGACATAATAGGAAAGGAATGACAGGCTGGGTCACCATTCTCTTCAAAAAAGGAAACAGAGGGGTGATCTAATAGAGATCTTTAAAGAGAAGAAAGGTTTTGATAGAGTGGATACAGAGAGAATGTTTCCTTTTGTGGGGAAGAGCAGAACTAGAGGCCATCAATATAAGATGGTCACCAAGAAACCCAATAGGAAATTTAGAAGAAACACAGAGTGGTGAGAATGTGGAACTCGCTACCACACAGAGTGCTTAGAGTGAAGAGCATAGAAGGGTTTGAAGGTGGTGGGGTAAGTAGACAAACATATGATGGAAAGGGAATACAGGGTTAGAACGATAGATTTAGATGAGAAAATTTGGGGAGGAGGCTCCGGTAGAGCATAGACACCGGCAAGGACTGGTTGGGCTGAATGGCCTGTATAGTGTGAGCTCTCCAAAGATGTCAACTGAGCTGCTGACCGCTTCAATCGCTTTGCCTTCCTGACTTTGATAACCAGCAACTGCAGGTTTATGGGATTTTTCAATAAAGATAACAATATATCAAGGTGCCCCATCAAAATGGTGACCAGTAATATCACACACAGCACAGTGACCAGTAATATCACACACAGCACAGTGACCAGTAATATCACACACAGCACAGTGACCAGTAATATCACACACAGCACAGTGACCAGTAATATCACACACAGCGCAGTGACCAGCAATATCACACACAGCAGTGACCAGTAATATCACACACAGCACAGTGACCAGCAATATCACATGCAGCACAGTGACCAGTAATATCACACACAGCACAGTGACCAGTAATATCACACGCAGCACAGGGACCAGTAATATCACACACAGCGCAGTGACCAGCAATATCACACACAGCACAGTGACCAGTAATATCACACACAGCACAGTGACCAGCAATATCACACGCAGCACAGGGACCAGTAATATCACACACAGCACAGTGACCAGCAATATCACACACAGCAGTGACCAGTAATATCACACACAGCACAGTGACCAGCAATATCACACACAGCACAGTGACCAGTAATATCGCACACAGCACAGTGACCAGTAATATCGCACACAGCACAGTGACCAGTAATATCACACACAGCAGTGACCAGTAATATCACACACAGCACAGTGACCAGTAATATCACACATAGCACAGTGACCAGTAGTATCACACAAAACACAGTGACCAGTAATATCACACACAGCACAGTGACCAGCAATATCACACGCAGCACAGGGACCAGTAATATCACACACAGCACAGTGACCAGCAATATCACACACAGCAGTGACCAGTAATATCACACACAGCACAGTGACCAGCAATATCACACACAGCACAGTGACCAGTAATATCGCACACAGCACAGTGACCAGTAATATCACACAAAGCACAGTGACCAGTAATATCGCACACAGCACAGTGACCAGCATTATCACACACAGCACAGTGACCAGCAATATCACACACAGCCCAGTGACCAGTAACATTCTGCTCAGCACCTTGATCAGTGATATCACATTCTTCACAGAGACCAATAAAATTACACACAGTGCAGAGACCAGAAATATCACACACAGCGCAGTGACCAGCAACATCAGACACAGCGCAGTGACCAAAAACACACACAGCACAGTGACCAGTAATATCACACACAGCACAGTGAACAGTAACATCGCACACAGCACAGTGACCAGTAATATCACACACAGCAGTGACCAGTAATATCACACACAGCACAGTGACCAGTAATATCACACACAGCACAGTGAACAGTAACATCGCACGCAGCACAGTGACCAGTAATATCACACAAAGCACAGTGACCAGTAATATCGCACACAGCACAGTGACCAGCATTATCACACACAGCACAGTGACCAGCAATATCACACACAGCCCAGTGACCAGTAACATTCTGCTCAGCACCTTGATCAGTGATATCACATTCTTCACAGAGACCAATAAAATTACACACAGTGCAGAGACCAGAAATATCACACACAGCGCAGTGACCAGCAACATCAGACACAGCGCAGTGACCAAAAACACACACAGCACAGTGACCAGTAATATCACACACAGCGCAGTGACCAGTAATATCACACACAGCAGTGACCGTAATATCACACACAGCGCAGTGACCAGTAATATCGCACACAGCACAGTGACCAGTAATATCATACACAGCGCAGTGACCAGCAACATCACACACAGAGCAGTGACAAGCAACATCACACACAGCGCAGTGACCAGCAACATCACACACAGCACAGTGACCAGTAATATCACACACAGCGCAGTGACCAGTAATATCACACACAGTGACCAGTAATATTACACACAGCGCAGTGACCAGTAATATCACACAGAGCGCAGTGACCAGTAATATCACACACAGCACAGTGACCAAGAATATCACACACAGCGCAGTAACCAGCAACATCACACACAGCGCAGTGACCAGCAACATCACACACAGCGCAGTGACCAGCAACATCACACACAGCGCAGTGACCAGCAACATCACACACAGCGCAGTGACCAGTAATATCACACACAGCGCAGTGAACAGAAATATCACACACAGCGCAGTGACCAGTAATATCAAACACAGCGCAGTGACCAGTAATATCACACACAGCACAGTGACCAGTAACATTCTGCTCAGCAACTTGATCAGTGATATCACATTCTTCACAGAGACCAATAAAATTACACACAGTGCAGAGACCAGAAATACACACAGTGCAGAGACCAGAAATATCACACACAGCGCAGTGACCAGCAACATCAGACACAGCGCAGTGACCAAAAACACACACAGCACAGTGACCAGTAATATCACACACAGCGCAGTGACCAGTAATATCACACACAGCACAGTGACCAGTAATATCACACACAGCAGTGACCAGTAATATCGCACACAGTACAGTGACCAGTAATATCACACACAGCGCAGTGACCAGTAATATCACACACAGTGACCAGTAATATTACACACTGCGCAGTGACCAGTAATATCACACAGAGCGCAGTGACCAGTAATATCACACACAGCAGTGACCAGGAATATCACACACAGCGCAGTAACCAGCAACATCACACACAGCGCAGTGACCAGCAACATCACACACAGCGCAGTGACAAGCAACATCACACACAGCGCAGTGACCAGCAACATCACACACAGCGCAGTGACCAGCAACATCACACACAGCGCAGTGACCAGCAACATCGCACACAGCGCAGTGACCAGTAATATCACACACAGCGCAGTGAACAGAAATATCACACACAGCGCAGTGACCAGTAATATCACACAGAGCACAGTGACCAGTAATATCGCACACAGCGCAGTGACCAGTAATATCAAACACAGCGCAGTGACCAGCAAAATTCACAAACAGCGCAGTGACCAGCAACATCACACACAGCGCAGTGACCAGCAACATCACACACAGCGCAGTGACCAGCAACATCACACACAGCGCAGTGACCAGCAACATCACACACAGCGCAGTGACCAGTAATATCACACACAGCGCAGTGGCCAGTAATATCACACACAGTGACCAGTAATATTACACACAGCGCAGTGACCAGTAATATCACACAGAGCGCAGTGACCAGTAATATCACACACAGCACAGTGACCAGGAATATCACACACAGCGCAGTGACCAGGAATATCACACACAGCGCAGTGACCAGCAACATAACACACAGCGCAGTGCCCAGCAACATCACACACAGCGCAGTGACCAGTAATATCACACACAGCACAGTGAACAGTAATATCACACAACGCACAGTGACCAGTAATATCGCACACAGCAGTGACCAGTAATATCACACAAAGCACATTGACCAGTAATATCGCACACAACACAGTGACCAGTAATATCACACACAGCAAAGTGACCAGTAATATCACACGTAGCACAGTGACCAGTAATATCACAAACACCGCAGTGACCAGTAATATCACACAGAGCACAGTGACCAGTAATATCGCACACAGCACAGTGACCAGTAATATCGCACACAGCACAGTGACCAGTAATATCGCACACAGCACAGTGACCAGTAATATCGCACACAGCGCATTGACCAGCAGCATCACACACAGCCCAGTGACCAGCGACATCGGACACAACGCAGTGACCAGTAATATCACACACAGTGCAGTGACCAGCAACATCACACACAGCGCAGTGACCAGTAATATCGCACACAGCGCAGTGACCAGTAATATCGCACACAGCGCAGTGACCAGCAACATCGCACACAGCGCAGTAACCAGTAATATCACACACAGCGCAGTGACCAGCAAAATCGGACACATCGCAGTGACCAGTAATAGCACACACAGTGCAGTGACCAGCAACATCACACACAGCGCAGTGACCAGTAATATCGCACACAGCACAGTGACCAGTAATATCGCACACAGCGCAGTGACCAACAACATCGCACACAGCGCAGTGACCAGTAATATCGCACACAGCGCAGTGATCAACATCACACACAGCGCAGTGACCAGTAATATCGCACACAGTGCAGTGACCAGCAACATCGCACACAGCGCAGTGACCAGTAATATCGCACACAGCGCAGTGATCAACATCACACACAGCGCAGTGACCAGTAATATCGCACACAGTGCAGTGACCAGCAACATCGCACACAGCGCAGTGACCAGTAATATCACACACAGCGCAGTGACCAGTAATATCACACACAGCACAGTGACCAGTAATATCACACACAGCACAGTGACCAGTAATATCACACACAGCGCAGTGACCAGTAATATCACACACAGCACAGTGACCAGTAATATCACACACAGCACAGTGACCAGTAATATCACACACAGCACAGTGACCAGTAATATCACACACAGCACAGTGACCAGTAATATCACACACAGTGCAGTGACCAGTAATATCGCACACAGCGCAGTGACCAGCAACATAGCACACAGCGCAGTGACAAGCAACATCGCACACAGAGCAGTGACCAGTAAAATAGCACATGGCACAGTGACCAGTAATATCACACACAGCGCAGTGACCAGCAACATCACACACAGCGCAGTGACCAGTAATATCACACAGAGCACAGTGACCAGTAATATCACACGTAGCACCGTGACCAGTAATATCACACACAGCACAGTGACCAGTAATATCGCACAAAGCACAGTGACCAGTGATATCGCACACAGCGCAGTGACCAGCAACATCATACACAGCGCAGTGACCAGTAATATCGCATACAGCGCAGTGACCAGCAACATCACACACAGCGGTGACCAGCAACATCACACACAGCGCAGTGACCAGCAACATCACACACAGCGCAGTGACCAGCAACATCAGACACAGCACAGTGCCCAGCAACATCACACACAGCGCAGTGACCAGTAATATCACACACCGCACAGTGACCAGTAATATCACACACCGCACAGTGACCAGTAATATCACACACAGCGCAGTGACCAGTAATATCGCACACAGCACAGTGACCAGTAATATCATAAACAGCGCAGTGACCAGTAATATCGCACACAGCACAGTGACCAGTAATATCACACACAGCCCAGTGACCAGCAACATCACACACAGAGCAGTGACAAGCAACATCACACACAGCGCAGTGACAAGCAACATCACACACAGCGCAGTGACCAGCAACATCACACACAGCGCAGTGACCAGTAATATCACACACAGCGCAGTGGCCAGTAATATCACACACAGTGACCAGTAATATTACACACAGCGCAGTGACCAGTAATATCACACAGAGCGCAGTGACCAGTAATATCACACACAGCACAGTGACCAGGAATATCACACACAGCGCAGTAACCAGCAACATCACACACAGCGCAGTGACCAGCAACATCACACACAGCGCAGTGACAAGCAACATCACACACAGCGTAGTGACCAGCAACATCACACACAGCGCAGTGACCAGCAACATCACACACAACGCAGTGACCAGCAACATCACACACAGCGCAGTGACCAGTAATATCACACACAGCGCAGTGACCAGTAATATCGCACACAGCACAGTGACCAGTAATATCACACACAGCCCAGTGACCAGCAACATCACACACAGAGCAGTGACAAGCAACATCACACACAGCGCAGTGACAAGCAACATCACACACAGCGCAGTGACCAGCAACATCACACACAGCGCAGTGACCAGCAACATCACACACAGCGCAGTGGCCAGTAATATCACACACAGCAGTGACCAGAAATATCACACACAGCGCAGTGACCAGTAATATCACACAGAGCGCAGTGACCAGTAATATCACACACAGCACAGTGACCAGTAATATCACACACAGCGCAGTGACCAGCAACATCACACACAGCACAGTGACCAGCAATATCACACACAGCGCAGTGACAAGCAACATCACACACAGCGCAGTGACCAGCAACATCACACACAGCGCAGTGACCAGCAACATCACACACAGCGCAGTGACCAGCAACATCACACACAGCGCAGTGACCAGTAATATCACACACAGCGCAATGAACAGAAATATCACACACAGCGCAGTGATCAGTAATATCACACAGAGCACAGTGACCAGTAATATCGCACAAAGCACAGTGACCAGTAATATCAAACACAGCGGTGACCAGCAAAATTCACAAACAGCGCAGTGATCAGCAACATCACACACAGCGCAGTGACCAGCAACATCACACACAGCGCAGTGACCAGCAACATCAGACACAGCGCAGTGACCAGCAACATCAGACACAGCGCAGTGACCAGCAACATCAGACACAGCGCAGTGACCAGCAACATCACACACAGCGCAGTGACCAGTAATATCACACACAGCACAGTGTCCAGTAATATCGCACACAGCACAGTGACAAATAATATCAAACAAAGCACATTGACCAGTAATATCGCACACAACACAGTGACCAGTAATATCACACACAGCACAGTGACCAGTAATATCACACAGAGCGCAGTGACCAGTAATATCACACACAGCAGTGACCAGGAATATCACACACAGCGCAGTAACCAGCAACATCACACACAGCGCAGTGACCAGCAACATCTCACACAGCGCAGTGACCAGCAACATCACACACAGCGCAGTGACCAGCAACATCGCACACAGCGCAGTGACCAGTAATATCACACACAGCGCAGTGAACAGAAATATCACACACAGCGCAGTGAACAGTAATATCACACAGAGCACAGTGACCAGTAATATCGCACACAGCGCAGTGACCAGCAACATCACACACAGCGCAGTGACAAGCAACATCACACACAGCGCAGTGACAAGCAACATCACACACAGCGCAGTGACCAGCAACATCACACACAGCGCAGTGACCAGCAACATCACACACAGCGCAGTGAACAGAAATATCACACACAGCGCAGTGAACAGTAATATCACACAGAGCACAGTGACCAGTAATATCGCACACAGCGCAGTGACCAGTAATATCAAACTCAGCGCAGTGACCAGCAAAATTCACAAACAGCGCAGTGACCAGCAACATCACACAAAGCGCAGTGACCAGTAATATCACACACAGCGCAGTGGCCAGTAATATCACACACAGTGACCAGCAATATTACACACAGCGCAGTGACCAGTAATATCACACAGAGCGCAGTGACCAGTAATATCACACACAGCACAGTGACCAGGAATATCACACACAGCGCAGTAACCAGCAACATCACACACAGCGTAGTGACCAGCAACATCACACACAGCGCAGTGACAAGCAACATCACACACAGCGCAGTGACAACCAACATCACACACAGCGCAGTGACCAGCAACATCACACACAGCGCAGTGCCCAGCAACATCACACACAGCGCAGTGACCAGCAACATCACACACAGCGCAGTGCCCAGCAACATCACACACAGCGCAGTGACCAGTAATATCACACACAGCACAGTGAACAGTAATATCACACACCGCACAGTGACCAGTAATATCGCACACAGCAGTGACCAGTAATATCACACAAAGCACATTGACCAGTAATATCGCACACAACACAGTGACCAGTAATATCACACACAGCACAGTGACCAGTAATATCACACGTAGCACAGTGACCAGTAATATCACAAACACCGCAGTGACCAGTAATATCACACAGAGCACAGTGACCAGTAATATCGCACACAGCACAGTGACCAGTAATATCGCACACAGCACAGTGACCAGTAATATCGCACACAGCACAGTGACCAGTAATATCGCACACAGCACAGTGACCAGTAATATCGCACACAGCGCATTGACCAGCAGCATCACACACAGCCCAGTGACCAGCAACATCGGACACAACGCAGTGACCAGTAATATCACACACAGTGCAGTGACCAGCAACATCACACACAGCGCAGTGACCAGTAATATCGCACACAGCACAGTGACCAGTAATATCGCACACAGCGCAGTGACCAACAACATCGCACACAGTGCAGTGACCAGTAATATCGCACACAGCGCAGTGATCAACATCACACACAGCGCAGTGACCAGTAATATCGCACACAGCGCAGTGACCAGCAACATCGCACACAGCGCAGTGACTAGTAATATCACACACAGCGCAGTGACCAGTAATATCGCACACAGCGCAGTGACCAGTAATATCAAACACAGCGCAGTGACCAGCAAAATTCACAAACAGCGCAGTGACCAGCAACATCACACACAGCGCAGTGACCAGTAATATCACACACAGCGCAGTGGCCAGTAATATCACACACAGTGACCAGTAATATTACACACAGCGCAGTGACCAGTAATATCACACAGAGCGCAGTGACCAGTAATATCACACAGAGCGCAGGACCAGTAATATCAAACACAGCGCAGTGACCAGCAAAATTCACAAACAGCGCAGTGACCAGCAACATCACACACAGCGCAGTGACCAGTAATATCACACACAGCGCAGTGGCCAGTAATATCACACACAGTGACCAGTAATATTACACACAGCGCAGTGACCAGTAATATCACACAGAGCGCAGTGACCAGTAATATCACACAGAGCGCAGTGACCAGTAATATCACACACAGCACAGTGACCAGGAATATCACACACAGCACAGTAACCAGCAACATCACACACAGCGCAGTGACCAGCAACATCACACACAGCGCAGTGACAAGCAACATCACACACAGCGCAGTGACAAGCAACATCACACACAGCGCAGTGACCAGCAACATCACACACAGCGCAGTGACCAGTAATATCACACACAGCACAGTGACCAGTAATATCACACACAGCGCAGTGACCAGTAATATCACACACAGCGCAGTGACCAGTAATATCACACACAGCACAGTGACCAGTAATATCACACACAGCACAGTGACCAGTAATATCACACACAGCGCAGTGACCAGTAATATCACACACAGCACAGTGACCAGTAATATCACACACAGCGCAGTGACCAGTAATATCGCACACTGCGCAGTGACCAGCAACATAGCACACAGCGCAGTGACAAGCAACATCGCACACAGAGCAGTGACCAGTAAAATAGCACATGGCACAGTGACCAGTAATATCACACACAGCGCAGTGACCAGCAACATCACACAAAGCGCAGTGACCAGTAATATCACACAGAGCACAGTGACCAGTAATATCACACGTAGCACCGTGACCAGTAATATCACACACACCACAGTGACCAGTAATATCACACACAGCACAGTGACCAGTAATATCGCACAAAGCACAGTGACCAGTGATATCGCACACAGCGCAGTGACCAGCAACATCATACACAGCGCAGTGACCAGTAATATCGCATACAGCGCAGTGACCAGCAACATCACACACAGCGGTGACCAGCAACATCACACACAGCGCAGTGACCAGCAACATCACACACAGCGCAGTGACCAGCAACATCAGACACAGCGCAGTGCACAGCAACATCACACACAGCACAGTGACCAGTAATATCACACACAGCGCAGTGACCAGTAATATCACACACCGCACAGTGACCAGTAATATCACACACAGCGCAGTGACCAGTAATATCGCACACAGCACAGTGACCAGTAATATCATACACAGCGCAGTGACCAGTAATATCGCACACAGCAGTGACCAGTAATATCACACACAGCCCAGTGACCAGCAACATCACACACAGAGCAGTGACAAGCAACATCACACACAGCGCAGTGACAAGCAACATCACACACAGCGCAGTGACCAGCAACATCACACACAGCGCAGTGACCAGTAATATCACACACAGCGCAGTGGCCAGTAATATCACACACAGTGACCAGTAATATTACACACAGTGCAGTGACCAGTAATATCACACAGAGCGCAGTGACCAGTAATATCACACACAGCACAGTGACCAGGAATATCACACACAGCGCAGTAACCAGCAACATCACACACAGCGCAGTGACCAGCAACATCACACACAGCGCAGTGACAAGCAACATCACACACAGTGCAGTGACAAGCAACATCACACACAGCGCAGTGACCAGCAACATCACACACAGCGCAGTGACCAGCAACATCACACACAGCGCAGTGACCAGTAATATCACACACAGCGCAATGAACAGAAATATCACACACAGCGCAGTGATCAGTAATATCACACAGAGCACAGTGACCAGTAATATCGCACAAAGCACAGTGACCAGTAATATCAAACACAGCGGTGACCAGCAAAATTCACAAACAGCACAGTGACCAGCAACATCACACACAGCGCAGTGACCAGCAACATCACACACAGCGCAGTGACCAGCAACATCAGACACAGCGCAGTGACCAGCAACATCACACACAGTGCAGTGACCAGTAATATCACACACAGCAGTGAACAGTAATATCACACACCGCACAGTGACCAGTAATATCGCACACAGCACAGTGACAAATAATATCACACAAAGCACATTGACCAGTAATATCGCACACAACACAGTGACCAGTAATATCACACACAGCACAGTGACCAGTAATATCACACGTAGCACAGTGACCAGTAATATCACAAACACCGCAGTGACCAGTAATATCGCACAGAGCACAGTGACCAGTAATACCGCACACAGCACAGTGACCAGTAATATCGCACACAGCACAGTGACCAGCAGCATCACACACAGCCCAGTGACCAGTAATATCGCACACAGCGCAGTGACCAGCAACAGGGGACACAACGCAGTGACCAGTAATATCATACACAGCGCAGTGACCAGCAACATCACACACAGCGCAGTGACCAGTAATATCGCACACAGCGCAGTGACTAGTAATATCGCACGCAGCGCAGTGACTAGTAATATCGCACGCAGCGCAGTGACCAGCAACATCACACACAGCGCAGTGACCAGTAATATCGCACACAGCGCAGTGACCAGCAACATCGGACACAACGCAGTGACCAGTAATATCACACACAGTGCAGTGACCAGCAACATCACACACAGCGCAGTGACCAGTAATATCGCACACAGCGCAGTGACCAACATCGCACACAGCGCAGTGACCAGTAATATCGCACACAGCGCAGTGATCAACAACATCACACACAGCGCAGTGACCAGTAATATCGCACACAGCGCAGTGACCAGTAATATCGCACACAGCGCAGTGACCAGCAACATCACACACAGCGCAGTGACCAGCAACATCAGACACAGCGCAGTGCCCAGCAACATCACACACAGCGCAGTGACCAGTAATATCACACACAGCGCTGTGACCAGCAACATCACACACAGCACAGTGACCAGCAACATCACACACAGCAGTGACCAGTAATATCGCACACAGCGCAGTGACCAGCAACATCGCACACAACGCAGTGACCAGCAACATCACACAGAGCACAGGGACCAGCAACATCAAACACAGCGCAGTGACCAGCAACATCAAACACAGCAGTGACCTATAATATCACACACAGCAGTAAATTAACACACAGTGACCTGTAATAGCATACACGCCTCACTCACCAATATCAGGTGTAGCGCAGTGACCACTAATATCTCTCACAGCAGTGACCAGTAACATCATACACAGCGCAGTGACCAGTAATATCACAAACAGCACAGTGACCAGTAATATCACACACAGCGCAGTGACCAGTAATATCGCACACAGCGCAGTGACCAGTAATATCACACACAGCGCTGTGACCAGTAATATCACACAGAGCGCAGTGACCAGTAGTATCACACAGAGCACAGTGACCAGTAGTATCACACAGAGCACAGTGACCAGTAATATCACACACAGCGCAGTGACCAGTAATATCACACACAGCGCAGTGACCAGTAATATCACACACAGCGCAGTGACCAGCAACATCACACACAGCGCAGTGACCAGCAACATCAAACACAGCGCAGTGACCAGCAACATCACACACAGCGCAGTGACCAGCAACATCACACACAGCGCAGTGACCAGCAACATCAAACACAGCGCAGTGACCAGCAACATCACACAGAGCACAGTGACCAGCAACATCAAACACAGCAGTGACCTATAACATCACACACAGCAGTAAATTAACACACAGTTACCTGTAATACCATACACGCCTCACTTACCAATATCAGGTGTAGCGCAGTGACCACTAATATCTCTCACAGCAGTGACCAGTAACATCATACACAGCGCAGTGACCACTAATATCTCTCACAGCAGTGACCAGTAACATCGTACACAGCACTAAGACCAGAAAAATCACACACAGCTCAATGACCAATCACATGGCACTCATCAAAGTGACCAGTAATATTGCACACAGCGCAGTAACCAGTCATATCATACACAGCACAGAGACCTGTGATATCACGCACAGCAGAGTGGCCAGTAACAGCTCAGAAACCACAGTGACCAGCAATATCGCACACAGCGCAGTGACCAGCAATATCACATACAGCACAGTGACCAGCAATATCACACACAGCACAGTGACCAGCAATATCACACACAGTGACCAGCAATATCACACACAGCACAGTGACCAGTAATATCGCACACAGCAGTGACCAGTAATATCGCACACAGCAGTGACCAGTAATATCGCACACAGTGACAAGTAATATCACACACAGCAGTGACCAGTAATATCACAACAGCAGTGACCAGTAATATCGCACACAATGACCAGTAATATCGCACACAGCACAGTGACCAGTAATATCGCACACAGTGACCAGTAATATCACACACAGCACAGTGACCAATAATATCGCACACAGTGACCAGTAATATCGCACACAGCACAGTGACCAGTAACATCGCACACGGCGCAGTGACCAGTAATATCGCACACGGCACAGTGACCAGTAATATCACACACAGCGCAGTGACCAGCAACATCACACACAGCGCAGTGACCAGTAATATCGCACACAGCGCAGTGACCAGTAATATCGCACACAGCGCAGTGACCAACAACATCACACACAGCGCAGTGACCAACATCAAACGCAGCGCAGTGACCAGTAATATCACACACAGCGCAGTGACCAGCAACATTGCACACAGCGCAGTGACCAGTAATATCGCACACAGCACAGTGACCAGTAATATCGCACACAGCCCAGTGACCAGCAACATCACACACAGCGCAGTGACCAGCAACATCACACACAGCGCAGTGACCAGCAACATCACACACAGCGCAGTGACCAGCAACATCACACACAGCGCAGTGACCAACAACATCACACACAGCACAGGGACCAGCAACATCAAACACAGCAGTGACCTATAACATCACACACAGCAGTAAATTAACACACAGTGACCTGTAATACCATACACGCCTCACTCACCAATATCAGATGTAGCGCAGTGACCACTAATATCTCTCACAGCAGTGACCAGTAACATCATACACATCACTAAGACCAGAAAAATCACACACAGCTCAATGACCAATCACATGGCACTCATCAAAGTGACCAGTAATATTGCACACAGCACAGTAACCAGTCATATCATACACAGCACAGAGACCTGTGATATCATGCACAGCAGAGTGGCCAGTAATATCACACACAGTGACCAGTAATATCGCACACAGTGGCCAGTAATATCGCACACAGCACAGTGACCAGTAATATCGCACACAGCAGTGACCAGTGATATCGCACACAGTGACCAGTAATATCACACACAGCACAGTGACCAGTAATATCGCACACACACAGTGACCAGTAATATCGCACACAGCACAGTGACCAGTAATATCACACACAGCACAGAGACCAATAATATCGCACACAGCACAGTGACCAGTAATATCGCACACAGCACAGTGACCAGTAATATTGCACACAGCACAGTGACCAGTAATATCACACGCAGCACAGTGACCAGCAATATCATACACAGCAGAGTGACCAGCAATATCACACACACTGACCAGTAATATCACACACAGCAGAGTGACCAGCAATATCACACACAACAGAGTGACCAGCAATATCACACACAGTGACCAGAAAGTTAGCGCAGAGCTCAGTGACCAGTAATATCACACAAAGAACACAAAGGACAGTAATATGGCATACTGAATGGAGGCCAGTGACCAGTAATATCACACACAGCACAGTGACCAGTAATACCACACAGCGCAGTTACTAGTACTAACGCACTCAACACAGTGACCAGTCACATCAGATACAGCAGTGACCAGTAGTAAAACAGGCAGCACAGTGACCAGTAATAAAACAGGCAGCACAGTGACCACTAATAAAACAGGCAGCAGAGTGACCAGTAATATCACACACAGGGACCAGTAATATCGCACACAGCACAGGGACCAGTAATATCGCACACAGCACAGGGACCAGTAATATCGCACACAGCACAGGGACCAGTAATATCGCACACAGCAGTGACCAGTGATATCACACACAGCACAGTGACCAGTAATATCACACACAGTGACCAGTAATATCACACGCAGCACAGTGACCAGCAATATCACACGCAGCACAGTGACCAGCAATATCACACACAGCAGAGTGACCAGCAATTTCACACACAGCACAGTGACCAGCAATATCACACACAGCACAGTGACCAGCAATATCACACACAGCAGTGACCAGTAATATCACACACAGTGACCAGTAATATCACACGCAGCAGAGTGACCAGTAATATCACACGCAGCACAGTGACCAGTAATATCACACGCAGCACAGTGACCAGTAATATCGCACACAGTGACCAGTAATATCACACGCAGCACAGTGACCAGCAATATCACACACAGCAGAGTGACCAGGAAAATCACACACAGTGACCAGTAAGTTAGCGCAGAGCTCAGTGACCAGTAATATCACACAAAGTACACAAAGGACAGTAATATGGCATACTGAATGGAGGCCAGTGACCAGTAATATCGCACACAGCACAGGGACCAGTAATATCGCACACAGCACAGTGACCATTAATATCACACGCAGCACAGTGACCAGTAATATCGCACACAGCGACCAGTAATATCACACGCAGCACAGTGACCAGCAATATCACACACAGCAGAGTGACCAGGAAAATCACACACAGTGACCAGTAAGTTAGCGCAGAGCTCAGTGACCAGTAATATCACACAAAGTACACAAAGGACAGTAATATGGCATACTGAATGGAGGCCAGTGACCAGTAATATCACACACAGCACAGTGACCAGTAATATTGCACACAGTGACCAGTAATATCACACACAGCAGAGTGACCAGTAATATCACACACTGCAGAGTGATCAGCAATATCACACACAGCAGAGTGACCAGCAATATCACACACAGCACAGTGACCAGCAATATCACACACAGTGACCAGTAATATCATACACAGCACAGTGACCAGCAATATCACACGCAGCACAGTGACCAGCAATATCACACACAGCAGAGTGACCAGCAATATCACACACAGTGACCAGTAATATCACACACAGCAGTCACCAGTAATATTGCACACTGCACAGTGACCAGTAATATCACACGCAGCACAGTGACCAGTAATATCGCACACAGTGACCAGTAATATCACACGCAGCACAGTGACCAGTAATATCACACGCAGCACAGTGACCAGTAATATCGCACACAGTGACCAGTAATATCACACGCAGCACAGTGACCAGTAATAGCGCACACAGTGACCAGTAATATCACACGCAGCACAGTGACCAGTAATATCACACACAGCAGAGTGACCAGCAATATCACACACAGCAGAGTGACCAGCAATATCACACACAGCAGAGTGACCAGCAATATCACACACAGCAGAGTGACCCGCAAAATCACACACAGTGACCAGTAAGTTAGTGCAGAGCTCAGTGACCAGTAATATCACACAAAGAACACAAAGGACAGTAATATGGCATACTGAATGGAGGCCAGTGACCAGTAATATCACACACAGCAACCAGTAATATCACACACAGCAGTGACCAGTAATATCACACACAGCACAGTGACCAGTAATATCACACACAGCACAGTGACCAGTAATATCACACAGAGTAATGACCAGTAATATCACACACAGCACAGTGACTAGTTGAACATGGCCAATATTATGTAAAGTTGAGAGATTCTGGATCTGACATACCTTTGTGCCCTTGTAGCCTCCTGATATCCAGCTCATTGACAGCCGCTGTTAGGCTGTGAGGTAGAATGTTGCTGCAGCTGTTGCTTTGTACCAGTGGCGAGTGAGACTGCAGGGCCGATAGAAAAAGAACCTTTATTTTTTACCAAGTAACTCGACTTTTCCAAAATGTTTCATTGAAGTGGCAATTTTAGTCCCTTTATTCACATAAGTGGAGTCAGTTTTAGGAAATGAGATGGAGTGTAAAATCTGGACATGGTGTTGAATAAATTTAGTGGAGATATGCTGGATACAGAACTACAACACCTTGTCCACTTTATCCAACCCGTGATCCCTCCATCAGAGATTCATGCACAACTGTGGGCTCAGTGAATTTCACTTTGTTCCAGTCCCCTCCGAAGAGCATCACTTTGAAGTGAAAATGATGACAACATTCAAATATATTACTATAGCTTTCATTCTCTCAAAGCCAACTGTGCAAGCGGGCAGTCTAGAGTTATACTGTAGTGCGTGCATCACGAAGGATCATGCACAGAGCCAGGCTCGCAGAGATCCAATTAGTCATATAAGTGGGGATACGGGCAGCTTTCAAAACATCGAAGTGTGCAATAGAACACGAGGTGATGGGCCCCCCCAATCGCCTGCACTAACTTCATCCAGGTATTAATTCCAGCAGCCAGCTGTGAAGAGCTCAGTAAAATGTACTCCTCCCCGTTCATTACTGGCAAGGGCAATTTGTCGACATTTTCCTCAGGAGCTTCCCTGATCAACCAGTGGAATATCAGTGGAAAAGTGAGGAGGACAGACGTGCATTTAACTAGCGCCTTTCAACACCTTTTTTAAAAAATTCTTTCTTAGGATGCGGGCATCACTGGCAAGACCAGCATTAACAAGTCAACCTCATTGCTGTGAACGTGGAGTTACCTGTCGGCCAGACTAGTTCAGGATGGCAGATTTCCTTCCCTACGGGACACCAGTGAATCAGATGGGTTTTAGTGACAGTTGATGATTTCATCATGGACACCATCTCTCTGTTCTAGAATTATTCATTAATTGAATTTAAATTCCACCAGCTGCTATGGTGGGATTTGAACCTATGGCCCCAGAGAATCAGCCTGGGCCGATGGATTACTAGGTCCTGTGACATTTCCACTGCACCCCCCGCCTCATTCAGGAATGTCCAGCTGTTGCACAGCTCATGAAGTATTTCTGTAGGGTGGTCAGTGTTGTAATGCAGGAAGTTTTTGTCATGAATTGTGGGTGTGTCTTAACTGGAGTAAAGACAAATAATCTGGATGCTTTGATGTGTGCTAGTTTTGAGGTCAGAGAGTAAGAGAGGTCGAGGTACATTTGCATTTTGTTGAATAGAGCATTAAAGCAGCGAGGTGAAATCTGACACCTAGCTAGCAGAGACACAGCAATGTTTACATTACTAATAAAATTGGTACTACGAAAGGGGTTATATTGTTAGAAGAGATGGAGTTCAAAGAGGCTGGTGAAACAATCAGAATTTATATTCAATGATATGTGCTGGATATAATGATGGCAGTTTTCATGTGTGTAGGGCAGAGGCAATGTAAGATCAAAGTAGCTGTAACCCTATCACTGGCTCCACAGGAACCAAAGTGAAAAGAATCTCATTTTGAATTCCTAAGGTGAAAATCTTTTGCCTGGTGTTTTGGTTAAGTCTGTGGATTGCTGTTGCCTTAATGGAGATTAGTTTGGGAATTTGTTAAAAGTTATGGTAGTAGTAATTTGTAGCCATGTGTATATATTTAACTTGTGTAAATTAATAAAATCTTTCATTTAGTTTAATATAAAACCTCTTGAGAACTGGTGGTCTGAATCCTGAATTTAGAACTGTATCTTAAACATACCACTTAAAAATAGAGGTCATGACAGTTGTTTAAAGTTTCCCTCTGCGATCTTTAAACAACCCGGTTTCGCCTCTCAAGTCCTCTCCACCAGGGTATCAGCCTGGATTCCAGACATAAGTTCCAACCTCTGACAAAACAGTGAATGAGGTTTCAATGGCCAGTGGAAAGAATCTCCCAGGTAGTTCCCCCTCAATATGTGGGATATTAAGGCCAGCGCCAGATTTTGTGTTATACAGCACAAAGATCATTTCATACAGCCAGGAGGTGAAAATGCATACATTGCTGTTGAAACCTGTAATCACCCAGCTCCAGAATCAAAACTCAAGCAGATATGAAAGTGGAGGGGTACACTGAATCACAGCAGTAAACGTGGAATAGTTTACTGTGAGCATTCACACCCCTCACAAACAGGAGCTGGAAATGAATCTTCTCTTTCAGTTTGATAGCAGTGGCCGGAGTTTAATGTGACACACCAAGGGTTGTCTGTGTCCCTGCCTTTTTGCCTCACGCAATTTCATGAAGACTGCTTTCAGAGTCACAGACCAACCAGCTTAACATCAAGCCTTTGATTAAATAAATGGCTTTCATCCTTCAAACACAGGCAGAGAGATCCTCACTGGCTGTGACTCAGTTTCACAGTTTTATAGCTTAGCTGGGTCAAAGAGCAGGCTAACTTTTCAATTGAATCCTTCTGTTCTATTTGCCCAGGGGCCCACATCTCACATCCTTGTGATAAATTAAACCAGGGCCCACAGGGTCGTTTTTGATGTTCCCTTCTTTGTCCCGGAGTTTGGAAGCTGTGTTTGATGAAAAATTATGTGTCAAAATGAGGGGCTTAAATGAACACCACTTCCAATTGTAACTGCTGATCCTTTCTCAATTCCACAGATATCATTTCCATTGGTAAAACATGTCTCACTTGACAAGAAGGGGCATTGGAGGACCTTTTTTTTATTTATTCATTCATGAGATGTGGGTGTCGCTGGCTGGGCTGGCGTTTATTGCCCATCCCTAATTGCCCTTGAGAAGGTGGTGGTGAGCTGCCTTCTTGAACCACTGCAGTCCATGTGGTGTAGGTACACCCACAGTGCTGTTAGGAGGGAGTTCCAGGATTTTGACCCAGCGACAGTGAAGGAACAGCGATATATTTCCGAGTCAGGGTGGTGAGTGATTTGGAGGGGAACTTCCAGGCAGTGGTGTTCTCATGTGTCTGCTGCCCTTGTCCTTCTAGATGGTAGTGGTCGTGGGTTTGGAAGGTGCTGCCTAAGGAGTCTTGGTGAATTTCTGCAGTGCATCCTGTAGATGGTACACACTGATGCTACTGTGCGTCGGTGGTGGAGGAAGTGAATGTTTGTGGATGGGGTGCCAATCAAATGGCTGCTTTGTCCTGGATGGTGTCGAGCTCCTTAAATGCTGCTGCAGCTGCACTTATTTTGTGCACAGAGGTGAGCTCCTGATTTTCTCAGCCACCCAATATAACGCCTGGATGAAGGATCTGAAGACTCTGAAGAAGAGTCTTAGACTCGAAACGTTAACTCTTTTTCTCTCTCCACGGGTGCTGTCAGCCCTGCTGAGTTTTTCCAGCATTTTCTGTTTTTATTTATTTTTAATACCTGGAGGAGTTGGGTGTGCCATGAACCGGACACAGTGGCTGCCCAGCTAAATTTTCAGTGGAGCCATGGTACAGCATGACTGTTCATCTCCCCCATGCCCCAACTCCACAGTCCTGGTGATCATGGACCCCATCCGTAGGTCTTACTTGAGGGCCACTCCCTATGAGGTGGGAGCTGCTTGTGGAGTCCCCAATGAAACAGTCATTCCCTGCTAGGAGGCAGATAAGGCCCAGGCTCAATTTCATGCTCAGTCTACTTACTACTCCAAAGTAGCATCAAATCCGTCTGTTGCACTCAAGGGTCTCTCAAGACTGGAGAATGTTGGTGCAATTCAACTTTAACACGAATAGTGCCCAGTTAGTTAGTGGCTATTCTGTTCATAGACTTACCTTAGACATCGAATTGTGGCCCAGAGTCACACTATTATACTTGGATGAAGTTGAGCTGTTTTTTTTCCTCGGCACTGTGTCACTCAGATACAAACCCTCTTTCTGCTGTTTCCTTCTGTCCTCCAGAGTACGGAAGTTCTTTGAAATGAGATGGAACATATTCAAATGATACCGCAAGCAAACAAGTGTCCCCACAGCAAAATATAATTGTCCATGCTAGGAGTCACGCTTTGAAAGACACACTTCCTGTCAGGGTCACACTCACTTCCACTAACACTTACCTGCCACACCTTGACCTACGGTTATAAAACAGCCCCTTAACCCACAGTCACTGGGAGCACTGTGACTGAAGCTCTGCTTGCATTCGATAGAATGCAAACCTGTGACTATTAGCCAGCCAGTTAATTCTTTCCTAAAATTATTGTTACAATATTATAAAAAATCGGAATGACCAGTCACCATACTTGAAACAAAAGATGTGGCCAGCATTAGTGCCAAAAATAAGTGTTAAAAACAATTATATTATCTAAAGCACTGGTCAAAATATGCAATTGTAAAGAGAGAATCATGTTTACTCAAAACAAAAAGTATTTGCACTTATATTGCACCTTTCATGACCACAGGACGTCTGAAAGTATTTAGAGCCAATGAGTTTCGAAGAATAGCTTTAACAGGATCCAAGCCGGTTGGTGAAGCCAAAACCAAGGTACAGAGCTTTTCTTTACTGAGAGAGTTTATTGCCTTGTTCAGTCTCATAGCTTTCCTCCCACTCAATCCAATGTCCCCAGTCATTCCCCAAGGACAATTAATGCCCATCACCTGTTTCTCTTAACCTAACAATGTAATTGACATTAACAAACATTAACAATGTAATTGACAAGACATTAACAGTAGCCACTGTTGTAATGTAGGAAATACGGCAACCAATATGTATCCAGCAAGGTAAGACAAACAAAAATGTGATAACAACCAATTAATCTGTTTTAGGCATTTGGTTGAGGGATAAATATTAGCCAGGACACTGGAAAAACCTTTCATATCTACGTGAGGGCAGAGCGTTTAATGTCTCATCTAAAAGACAGCACCTTCGACAGTGCAGCTCTCCATCTGTACTGCACTGAAATGTCACTGTAGATTATGTGATCAATCTGTGGATGGGGACTTGAACCCACAAACTTCTGACTCCGAGGCCAGAGTCTTAGCCATTGAGCCATGACTGTAAACCTATTGAAGACTAGAAGATGAGAAAATGAAAATAAATGTGTTCACAACTGAACGATGTTCAGATTTTCACTAATATATTTCTCAATACAAAAACAAGGAGAAGCTATTCTCCGAATCCCAACCTAAGAAACGATGTGGACATTTGCTAAATGATGCTGTGGTGTGTATGGTGCAAAATGTCAAAAGTTTGCAACAGATTTGTGGATATTGGATTCAAAGGTCGATGATTGGTTCTCCTGGAACTCTATGTGGAGCCATGGAGTTCCCTTTAGGACAAAGGCAGACAGTGGGAGCCTTGTTTATAATTTATTCTTTCATGGGATGTGGGCGGCACCGGTAAGGCCAGCATGTGTTTCCCATCCCTAATTGCCCTTGAACTGAGTGTCTTGCTAGGCTATTTGAGGGCAGTTACGAGTCAACCACATTGCTGTGGGTCTGGAGTCACATGTAGGCCAGACCAGGTAAAGACGACAGATTTCCTTCCCCAAAGGACATCAGTGAACCAGATGGGTTTTTAGCAACAATAGTTTCATGATTACCATTACTGAGACTAGCTTTGTATTCCAGATTTATTAAGTTAATTTAAATTCCACCAGCTCCGTAGTGGGATTTGAACCCATGTGCCCCAGAGGACTGTCTGATGGAACAGCTAGAAGATCCATAGATGTTTGATGGGCCATCTCTCAATAATGGCAGGAATATTAATCACTTCTACTATTATAGGCCAGATGGATGACAGAGGTTCAAGAAGGCAGCTCACTAGCACCTTCTCAGGGGCAATAAATGCTGGCCTTGCCAATGATGCTTACTTCCTAAACTTTGTATGAAACATTTGTTCAGAAGGGATAACAGCCAAAATGTGGGATCCCCCGTACTCTGAGAACTCAAGCAGCCAGAGAAAATCCCGCCCAGTCTGGCTGAAGATTGTAGCAAGTGTTTCAGCCTTATGTTTGCACTGATTTGCTGGGCTCCTCCATCCTTGAGAATAGGGATATCTGTGGAGCCTCCCCATCCAGTGAGTTGTTTAATTATCCACCACCCCGCGACTGGATGTGGCAGGACTGCAGAGTTTAGATCTCATCCATTGGTTGTGGAATCGCTTAGTTCTGTCTTTCACTTGTTGCTTGCGCTGTTTGGCACGCATGTAGTCCTGTGTTATAGCTTCACCAGGTTGACACCTCATTTTTAGGTATGCCTGGTGCTGCTCCTGCCATGCCCTCCTGCAGCCTTCACTGAACCAGAGTTAATCCCCTAGCTTGATGGTAATGGTATAGTCGAGGATATGCCAGGCCATGAGGTTACAGATTGTGTTTGAGTACAATTCTGCTGCTGCTGATGGCCCACAGCACCTCATGGATGCCTAGTCTTGAGTTGTTAGATCTGTTCGAAATCTATCCCATTTAGCACGATGGTAGTGCCACACTACATGATGGAAGGTATCCTCGATGTGAAGGCAGGACTTCGTCTCCAGATCACAATCCCAGCACAATTTGGACTAATTCAAGGTCCAGACCAATCACAAAACTGGGGGCTTTAGAAGAAAAGAGTACAGCCCAATGCCTCCACTGCAATAGGATTGGACAGTATGGCAAACTGCGCAAGTCAAAACCCCAGAAACACACAGAAGGCCCAAAAATGACCAACAAGGTCGAGGCTGCAAACCAAAACGACACACAGTCATGTTTATTGGGTGAGGTCAAAGATCTTGGTTTCTCGTTTTGGAATGTGGACAGCTTTGTCAATGGTCATCTAACAAATTTTAAATTAGATTCAGGTGCCAGTGTGAGAGTCGTGTCGACAAGGAACAATGGCTGAAAGACCTTTGGCTTTGAATGATGGACACTCCGCTTTACAGGCATGGAGGAATCTGACTTCCTGGAACCACTGAGGTATGGTGACAAACAGATCGTTGAGCTGATGTATGTTATCCGTAACCAGCCTTTCTCTCTCCTGAGCAGGGATGCCCGTGTGGCCCTGAATCTCCTCCAGATGACAGATGATGTCAGGACTACCACTGTTGTTCACCTACCAGAACTTCAAGGCCCTGAGTACTCAAACACTAAAGAGTATCCTGACTGGAACTGCAGCTCTGAATTCTCTTCTCTCTTTGCGGAGTTAATTTGTCCATTCTTATTGTAGGTCCCAGAAAACCCTCAATGGTTAAAACCAGCCAACCATTCACAAAATAACCAGTGGAGAAGGCGAATGAGAGTGATCAGCAGTCTGAGAAACCTCTGTCTCTGGCCCTGGTTATGGTACAAAATGTCAACACTGCAACCACTGTGCATTCCTTGCAACTCCCAGCTGGCCTGCCTTGACCACAAGAGATGCTGGAACCTAGCAGCAGTCGCTCATGGTCGACAACAAAAAGCAGAGGTTAGCGTACCACTAAACTTCCTTCTCGCCATAGGGACGCTCTTCCTCAGCCTCAGAGGGCTTTGAGAAGGCCCACACATAGATAGAAGAAAGGGAAGAAGCAACTCAGGCACTAGCACAAAGTTTGTCTGCCCCACAGGAAACAAGTTAGAGCAGCAACAACCACTGACCAATGCGGCAGCCGAACAGCCCAAGTGTGGCTCTACACGAGGGAATAGAAGAAAAGAGTGAGAGCCAACCCAGATGCCAGACCAACTCCTAGCCAACAGGAAGGACCAGCAACAGCAGAGCCTACCACTCCTCCGACAGAACAGCGAACGAGATATGGAAGGATTGTAAGGCTTCCAGACCACCTGAACCTTTAATTCATGGACTTGAAGGGGGAAAATGGGATATTGAGAATATCGTCACAGTGATAACAGCGATGACATAGTAACAACAATGTAATTGTATATAACTAGTAATAATGTAAGACCAAGTAAACTAGTGTAACTCCTTATACATTGGATAAAGACTTGGAGGGAGGCGTAGTATAAGGGTCTGGTGCATATAGGGTTAATGTGCAACTGAGTACAGTACCGCCCACATAGTGATGTAAGATGGCACCTGACCCAGACCCAGGGGTCAGTGTGGTGTTGAGTAGAAATGTGTACAGACCTAAGCATGGAGACAGCTCCTAGCTTGTACCCTTCATTGTACACGTGTAAATAGTTCTGATAGTTAAACTTACAGTTAGACAAGATTTACAGTTAAGCTACAGAAGACTACGGAGACTTCTTTAAGACATTCCGCTCTGTAACCAATGCCCTCTTAACAAGAGAGAGAGAGAGCACGAGTGTGAGAGTAAGTGTTAACACAGAGGGAAGTACAGGGAATGAATGTACGATGAATTGCATTACAAGGTGGCAGATTTACGTTGGAGAGGTTGTGTATAAATACCCCTTGTTCCATGGACCATTTACCCTTTATCAGTTTTATACAGCCCACACCAACCTAACAGATAACAGCATTTCACAGAGGGAGAGACATTGAGAGATTACCTGGTTGCGTCTGCTATGCTTTTTAACTGGAAGTGGAGGTGGACAAGGAAGAGGAGGAGGAAGAGCAGGACAGGCAGCAGCATCTGCACAAGATACCACATCGTCAGACCAACGCACCGCTGGTGGCTTCGGCACAGGACGAAAGGAAAGTTCAGAAGGGGAGTCACATCCAAGAGAAAGAGACGATGCCTTTGATTGCTAAACCAACAAAAGCAGGTATGAAAGACTCGGGACTGAAGAAGTGGATTCAACACTGCCTGTCTAGTGGCCCCAGGAGACTGTGAGCAAACTGACTGAGATGGCAAATACCCTGGGGTCCTGGGGCAGTGTAGGGTAGGTGGGCAAGGTCAGGCCTAGGCAAGGATGGGAGCAGAAGCTAGTAATGCGTCTCTGCCCCCAAAATAATTACCAGTAAATACCTCAGGGACTGGGATAGGGAGTGGGGTGGGGGGGACGCTGCACCTCATGACATCACAAAAGGGGCATAAATTCAAGGTGAGGGGCAGGAGGTTTAGGGGGGGATGAGAGGAAAAACTTGTTTATCTAGAGGGTGGTGACGGTCTGGAATGCGCTGCCTGGGAGGGTGGTGGAGGCGGGTTGCCTCACATCCTTTAAAAAGTACCTGGATGAGCACTTGGCACGTCATAACATTCAAAGCTATGGGCCAAGTGCTGGTAAATGGGGTTAGGTAGGTAGGGCAGGTGTTTCTCACATGTTGGTGCAGACTTGATGGGCCGAAGGACCTCTTCTGCACTGTGATTCTGTGTGAGGCGGTATTCTCACCTCCACTGCCCCAGAAATAGTAGATGCTGGACTCAGCGGGCAGTGATGGTGGGGTTTGCAGAAACATTCCAGAACATTCTAGCTGCCAAGCACCATGTTATGTTGACCCCTGATGCCTGGAGTGCCCATCGAGGGCCAATGTGATAAGGGTAACCTGTCGCATTGTGCAGACTGCCTGAAGCTGGGAACTTGGGTGGGAGTGGAGTCAAATTGCCACACAAGCTGTCCGCATTCCCCGAGGGCTCAATTCGGCCAAGCTGACAGTGCACAGCGATGGCGCGGCATGGCTGAGGGGCCAAAGGGCCAGGCCTCATTCAAACGCAGGCCTCATCCGAATAAATCAGGCCCCATCACAGCTGACCTATCTGAGGCCTTGACCAATTCCAATCCACAATGAGGCCCTGAGACTGAGCAGGAAATGGGGTGGGCACTCAGGGAGGGTGGACCCAGGAGAACCCCACCCCCTTCCAGCTCCACATTTGGGAAACATCTTTTGAGGGGCCTTCAGCCATCCCTTTAAGAACCACCAGTTAGAATTCTCTGCACCCAAAAATACCAGGTAGGCCTTGACTGGGACAAACGAGTTTAGGTGCCTGGGTCTGAAATGGGAAATGAGGGAGGCACATCTTCAAATCGAAACAAGCTCAGATTTCATTTCAGGCAGACACCAGGGCAACTAAACACAAGACCCCAACCAGTTTAGCCATGGCCTGTTAGATTTACAACCCTTTGTGGCGATGGGATGGCCCTGTCTCTGTTCTCTTTACGAGCCCCAGATTCATTTGGCAATTTGCCAAGACCAGATCGAGCCGGCCAACCTTGTGATGAGCTGTGGTTACCTGTTGGAGGATGGGAGCTTCAGCAACTGCCTCAGGAGACGCAGCGAGTGAATCAGGGGGGCAATTGGTCTTTGAGCTGCTGTACAACTGATTAATCTGGTTTACAGTCACATAGTCCTGAGGAGAAAGAGGTGAAGGAGGAGAGAGAGAGAGAGAAAGGTTAAAAGGGGGAAAAATACAGTGGGTAAAATAGCGTCATCAGAGGAGAGGAACTTGTGGCATAGATTCAATAAATATAAACCACAAAGGACAGTGAGAGAGGGGGAGAGAGAGATGGAGGGGAGCTGCATGGCACTGTAGAATGGGTATTAAAAGTAGGTAATCACACCACAAAAGAATAGCAGACATCATACTTACCAGCCTTTTCCCCAGGAACATTTGTCGAGATTGGCCACTGCATCTTCTGAGGAATCCCTCCTCCTGCCATAGATTCCAGTGAACCCATCCCCATGGCAACGAACCACCACCCCCACCCCCACCCCCACCCCACCCCCCAACCTTTCCCTAGGAAATTAGCAGTGACTATTTTTCAGGATAAACTTTCTGACGGAATACTGGGGGTAATTTTAACTTAACGAGAAACAGGTAGGATTTGGGGTGGTGGGGGGAGGTTGGGTTGGGTTGGGGCAGGTTCAGGTTTACATCTCACCCGCTTGCACACACTACTGATTTCAATGAATAGTAAATTCCGACACAGGGTAAAACCTGTGTTGCACCCAAACCAATCCTGTCACAGTTTCCCGACAGGGTGGGCTTGGGGGAGGGGTTCAATTAAAATTGACCCAGCGTTTAGTCTTTCAGGTCTGTCTTCCATCCGGACATTCCAGAGATGGGCCTATCTCTGGGATCCTTTCCAATAGACTGTTGAGAGTTGAGAAGTTGTGATCTCACAGCCACCTCCAGGGGCTGTAGAATGAACAATTTGCTTCGGAATCAGAAATGACCTGAGCTATGATGGACAACAAAACAAAAACAGAATTACCTGGAAAAACTCAGCAGGTCTGGCAGCATCGGCGGAGAAGAAAAGAGTTGACGTTTCGAGTCCTCATGACCCTTCGACAGAACTTGAGTTCGAGTCCAAGAAAGAGCTGAAATATAAGCTGGTTTAAGGTGTGTGTGTGGGGGGGGCGGAGAGATAGAGAGACAGAGAGGTGGAGGGGGGGCGGTGTGGTTGTAAGGACAAACAAGCAGTGATAGAAGCAGATCATCAAAAGATGTCAACGACAATAGTACAATAGAACACATAGGTGTTAGAGTTAAAGTTGGTGATATTATCTAAACGAATGTGCTAATTAAGAATGGATGGTAGGGCACTCAAGGTATAGCTCTAGTGGGTTTTTTTTTAATTATATAATGGAAATAGGTGGGAAAAGGAAAATCTTTATAATTTATTGGAAAAAAAAGGGAAGGGGGAAACAGAAAGGGGGTGGGGATGGGGGAGGGAGCTCACGACCTAAAGTTGTTGAATTCAATATTCAGTCCGGAAGGCTGTAAAGTCCCTAGTCGGAAGATGAGGTGTTGTTCCTCCAGTTTGCGTTGGGCTTCACTGGAACAATGCAGCAAGCCAAGGACAGACATGTGGGCAAGAGAGCAGGGTGGAGTGTTAAAATGGCAAGCGACAGGGAGGTTTGGGTCATTCTTGCGGACAGACCGCAGGTGTTCTGCAAAGCGGTCGCCCAGTTTACGTTTGGTCTCTCCAATGTAGAGGAGACCATATTGGGAGCAACGAATGCAGTAGACTAAGTTGGGGGAAATGCAAGTGAAATGCTGCTTCACTTGAAAGGAGTGTTTGGGTCCTTGGACGGTGAGGAGAGAGGAAGTGAAGGGGCAGGTGTTGCATCTTTTGCGTGGGCATGGGGTGGTGCCATAGGAGGGGGTTGAGGAGTAGGGGGTGATGGAGGAGTGGACCAGGGTGTCCCAGAGGGAGCGATCCCTACGGAATGCCGATAAAGGGGGTGAAGGGAAGATGTGTTTGGTGGTGGCATCATGCTGGAGTTGGCGGAAATGGCGGAGGATGATCCTTTGAATGCGGAGGCTGGTGGGGTGATAAGTGAGGACAAGGGGGACCCTATCATGTTTCTGGGAGGGAGGAGAAGGCGTGAGGGCGGATGCGCGGGAGATGGGCCGGACATGGTTGAGGGCCCTGTCAACGACCGTGGGTGGAAAACCTCGGTTAAGGAAGAAGGAGGACATGTCAGAGGAACTGTTTTTGAATGTAGCATCATCGGAACAGATGCGACGGAGGCGAAGGAACTGAGAGAATGGGATGGAGTCCTTACAGGAAGCGGGGTGTGAGGAGCTGTAGTCGAGATAGCTGTGGGAGTCGGTGGGTTTGTAATGGATATTGGTGGACAGTCTATCACCAGAGATTGAGACAGAGAGGTCAAGGAAGGGAAGGGAAGTGTCAGAGATGGACCACGTGAAAATGATGGAGGGGTGGAGATTGGAAGCAAAATTAATAAATTTTTCCAAGTCCCGACGAGAGCATGAAGCGGCACCGAAGTAATCATCGATGTACCGGAGAAAGAGTTGTGGAAGGGGGCCGGAGTAGGACTGGAACAAGGAATGTTCCACATACCCCATAAAGAGACAGGCATAGCTGGGGCCCATGCGGGTACCCATAGCCACACCTTTTATTTGGAGGAAGTGAGAGGAGTTGAAGGAGAAATTGTTCAGCGTGAGAACAAGTTCAGTCAGACGGAGGAGAGTAGTGGTGGATGGGGATTGTTTGGGCCTCTGTTCGAGAAAGAAGCTAAGGGCCCTCAGACCATCCTGGTGGGGGATGGAGGTGTAGAGGGATTGGACGTCCATGGTGAAGAGGAAGCGGTTGGGGCCAGGGAACTGGAAATTGTTGATGTGACGTAAGGTGTCAGTTATCTCTGAGCTATGATGGGTTTGACAGGCGGGAGGGTTTAAGTAGATGCTGCGGGTCCTCAGCTTGCCAATCCTGACAGCTCTTTGGGCTGGATGCAGTGCCCTCATTGCGAGATGCATGAAGCCTTCAACTAACCCAGTCAGTGTAGATGAGCAGCTGGATGTTCAATACCATTCAAATTGGTCCCAGTGCATTGCTAAATCCTTCATGGGACTGACATCGTCTGCAGCACTGGATAAAACAGCTTCTATCCACTAGCCAGAAAGAAAAATACTAACACCTCCCAGACTTCATGTAGGAATGTTCTCCTTTACTTATCATTCCTGAGCTGGGATTGAATTAAGAGGGTAGCAACGTTATCAAGAGGCTGTGCACCTACAGAGCGTGTCCATTGTATCACACCTTTCACACTGAAAGGTGCGCAGCTGTTACCGCTCCATAACGTCACAGTGTCACATCTCGGGCTGCCACAACACAGCTCCAGCTATATCAGGAGATGGGGAAGAGAAGGGGGGACAAAAGCCATCATGCAATCCCTACTCCTCTTATAGGATAGGGCGGGGGACCTCAGATTGAAAGATTTAAACCCCTAAAGCTGGAATATCCATTGAAGCCACTAAGGGCCTGTAACAGGGGAATGACACAGTCACTGCAATGATGCTGAGTCACTCCCACTATGTCCAAATGATAGAACTCCTGTGGATAACAGCAACTTGATTCAATCACAGCCGTGCTGCAGCTTTCAAACCCGACAGTCAGAGCAATTAAATAGATCAAAGGGGCAGTAAGATCAGAGCCCACATTATTGACTTCAGCTGTAGGCTACTCACACGGTACAAACAGCCAACTCCCAGTCAGAGCGTAAAAATTTGATCCTGCTCAGGAAAGTTACTCAACACGAGGTGAATCAAACCCACCTTGTGTGCTGTGTGAGGATAGCCAGTGGCTGTCTCTCTGTCCCTCCCGCTCCTGCTTCCCCTCCCCCACACCTCCAACACAAGCCAACCTTCCCCTTTCCAGCTGGGCAATTTAACTTCTCCCCACTCATTGGGAAGAGCGGGCGCGCGGTTACCCCGCAAATGGTCCACTTCCCGGTGATTTCTGGCCCATGTGGAAACGATCATCAAAATCCATCGACCTCACGGGAACCCCGATGGCTGGGGCCCCGAGTGGAAATGCCACCACTCTGGCGGGATTTCCAAAATGGTCGCAGCAAGTAGCACTATCAGAGTGGCCCTCCAGGTCAGCGCAAAACCTTCCCTCGCAGGAGCCTCCCCTGCCCAGGACTCCCAGCGACACCCACGTCCCATTGTGAATGAATAAAAATAAAATGCTTCACCAGCAGCACCCCCCTACCCCCCCACAACTCTCAAGCACTCCCTCCAGAAACCCCCTGCCAGCAATTCCCTGTAAGTCTGTTCTACCCCCTCTCCCAGGCTATTCTGGGTGAGTAGCAGACCGACAGTTAAAATATTACCCCCAGCCGGAACCTAACTCCGGATTAAAATTCACCCAGCACCCCCCCACAAAACTTAAATTTACAATTCTCTCCTCCCACCACCGCTTTTTATTTTGTAAATGTTCATCCCTCACAGTGAAGCTTTGAGGGACATGATGTGCCAACAGACAGGGAGCTAAAAGCCAAAAGATGGTTTAACCTTTAACCAGGAGATATTGGATCTTCAGGTGTGCCACAGGACCACTGGCGATTTACACTTTGCAACAGGAGTGACAGGTGAAAAATCAGCTGGAAGACAAAGAGCCTTTGCAGACAACCCTAGCAGGGTCCAAGCGGGGGAAGGAGGCTCAGATTGGCTACACTGGGTTAAGGGCAATTCGAGCCCGTTGCAATGGTGTGTATTCCTGGCCTCCGCTCCGACAAGCGAATGCCTCCAAATCGATCGCGGTGTGAGTGGGTGAGAAGCTTCACTGGGAGTTCCTGGACAAAGATGAGTTTCGTTGGTAGTGCTGTATTTCTTCACAGTGTCACAGGAATGGAAACTGCTGCATTTGAGCAACACGTGTTGGATGTCAGAAGAGTTTTTAAACCATTCCAGGGAGCTCGTTTCACACTGTCCACTCTAACATCTGGGCAAGCTATGTGGGTAAAATGTCACCATTTAAAGGACAGCATACAAGGTTGAAAGGATATAATTACCTCTTTAAATATGTTGGGATTAATGGGGAGGCCTGCCCCACCAGTACTGTCGGAATACATCTTCTCCAGACTCATCAGATTCTCTTTCTCCTGAGGGGGAAAGAGAGAGTTTTTGATTCAGTTTTAGCCGGTTTATGTTCCCTAAGCCAGTGTGATCGCCCACTTAAAGGGGTAGAATTTGGTCCTCACTGCATCTATTTTAGGGAACAGTGGAACAGGAGGAGGCCATTCAGCCCCTCCAGCCTGTACCACCATTCAATTAGATCATGGTTGATCTGTAACTCAAGTCTGTTTGTCTGCCTTGGCTTTATTTCCCTGATGGTTCTAACAAACAAAAAAAAATCCATCTCAGTTTTGAAAGGTCCAATTAACCCCCAGCATCCACAGTTTCTTAGCAGGGAGGAATTCCAGATTTTGTCTAGCCTTGGTGTGAAGAAATGCTTCCTGATATCATCCCTGAATGGCAAAACCTTATTTTGAGGTTACACCCCTTGCTCTGGCCTCCCACACCTCCCCCACCCACCACCAGTAGAGGAGATTGTTTCTCCCCTTGTCTCCCCTATCAAACAGTTTTATCCTTAATCTCAATTAAATCACCCCCTTAATCTTCTAGACTCAAGGTACAAGAAAGCCAAGTTTAGACAATTTGTTTTGCTAGAATCTATTTGTTGAAAGATTTGCTGTCATTCTACAGGGAGAATGTTTGGAGTCTGCATAGCCGCTGTTTTCATGCCACTGAATGGAAGCTAAGACCCTCATCCTGTAATCGGACACACCTGTTGATTCTGGTGCCATACTACCCAACTGAAAGGAGAGGCTGAGCTCTGGCAAACAGAGGCTGTCATCCAATGCTGGGAATTCAATCACTGACCACCGGCATTTGAATGGAGCATTCCAGCATAGTCGCACCCGACATCACTGAGACAGTTAAAAGTAATTAGCAACTTTCAACAACACCATGCATACTGTGGGAACTGCCTCAATCTGCTATTTATACAAAGAGGTATTGCTGCTCTCTTCACGAGATCTATTTCAGTCTGCTATTTATACTAGACTCATGGCACCATTCATGTTTCCTTTTTCAACTGCGAAAAGTTGTAAAGGCACGGGTCATAGCACAGGAGATCGCAGAGGTGAATGGGCATAGGACATAGCATAGGACATCGCAGAGGTGAAAGGGCATGGGTCATAGCACAGGGGATCACAGAGGTGAAAGGGCACAGGTCATAGCACAGGGGATCGCAGAGGTGAAAGGGCATGGGTCATAGCACAGGGGATCACAGAGGTGAAAGGGCACAGGTCATAGCATTGGAGATCACCTGTCTAGCAGATAGTACCATTGATTTACTTCTATCTAATCAGATAGAATGTCTGACCCCCAACTCATCGCAGCCAAATAGAGAACTGACAACATTGATCTAAACAAATTGTTCATGGTGATAAATGGTTCAAATTTGAGAGACAAAGGGAGTTCTCATAAAGAAGAATGTCCCATCAGTTCTGTCCTTGCTGATCCCCACAGAATCATCATTGCTAATGTAAAGGTATTAATGTTAAGATTGTCATTTCCCTTTTCAAATCCTGTCAATCCTGCTCTACCTAGTCTATAGCCCCTTCTCCAATATTGCATCCTAGACTATCCTTTTTATAATGATAGCACTGATCCTTGTTGGACCCCACTTTCTAATTTCTGCCACTCTACACAACTACCCATACCCCCCACTCTCTGTCTTGCAATTAACTGGCCATCCATTCTGCTGTTTGTCCTCTAACTCTGCATTCTCTGGCCTTCATTCATTGGTCTATTTTTTGACACGTTATCAAAGGCTTTTTGGAAGTCATAGTAATAGAATCACTGAGGTCTACAGCACAGAAAAAGGCCCTCTGGCCCATCGAGTCTGCGCTGGTCAAACAAGTACCTAACTTTTCCAGCACTAGGCCCATAGCCTTGTATGCCATGGCATCGCAAGTGCACATCCAAATACTTCTTAAATGTTATGAGGGTATCTGCCTCTACCACCCTCTTAGGCAGTGAGTTCCAGATTCCCGCCACCCTCTGGGTGAAAAAATTCTTCCTCACATCCCCTCTAAACCTCCTGCCCCTTACCTTCAATCTATGCCCCCTGGTGTATAATTCTGGTCTCCATATTATAAAGAAGATATAGAGGCACTGGAGAGGGTGCGATAAAGATTTAAGGATGAAACCAGAAATGCAGGGAGAGGATACACAGGTTGGGTCTCTTTTCTCTTGAAAAGTGGAGGCTGACGGATGATCTAATAGAGGTCTTCAAAATTCTGAAAGGTTTGGATATGGTGTATACAGAGAGGATGTTTCCTCTTGTGGGGAACAGCAGAACTAGAGGCCATCAATACGAATATAAGAACATGGCTGATCTGATTGTGGCTTCTACTTTCCCTGTTTGCCCCCTTTAACAGCTGACTCCCTTATCAATCAAGAATCTATCTAACCCAGCCTTAAAAATATTCAATGATCCAGCCCCCATCACTCTCTGGGGAAGAGAATTCCACAGACTAATGACCCTCTGAGAGAAAAAAATTTCTCATCGCTGCCCTTAAATCGAGACCCCTTATTTTTAAATCCCCTAGTTCTAGTCTCTCCCACAAGGGGAAACATCCTTTCAGCATCCACCCTGTCAAGTTCCCTCCAGATCTTATGTTTCAATGAGATCACCTCTCATTCTTCTAAACTCCAATGGATACAGGCCCAGCCTGTCCCACCTTTTTTCATAACACCTCCTTCCTGGGAATCGATCAAATAAATCTTCTCTGAACTGTTTCTAATATCAGAGGGTCACCAAGAAGTCCAATAGGGAATTCAGAAGAAACGTCTTTACCCTAAGGGTGGTGAGAATGTGGAACTCGCTACCACAGTGAGTGGTTGAAGACAATAGTATAAGGGAGAGCTGGACAAGCAGAGGAGGGTGAAGGGAATAGAAGCTGATGATGATCAAATTGGATGAGGAAGGCTGAAAGGAGGCTCGAGAGGTCAAATAGTTTGCTTCTGTTCTGTACATCCTATGTAATCGTCTGATTCATAACGGTGTTTTCCAACTGCCAAACCGAGTCCATGGAGCTCCCTTACATTGCCAAGCTCTTTCCAGATTGGATTGTCAAACTTTAAGAACAATCAATGTCACAGATTCATTGATCCCGTGTTTGAACGGCTTGTGTCTCCACTATTGAGGAGAGCGAGCTGGAAAATCAGCCCAAATCCACAATTGGCCCATTCCCAGGCATAACTAATGGACAGACATCAGAAGCTGGGGTTCCAGTGAAAGTCGCGCCCGCTTTCCTTCCCCACCTTTCTGGGTCAAGGGCACCTTCTCTTTGCCAGGGTGTCCATGCTTTAAACCTTTGCTCAAACAACCGTTTTCACCTCCTGTGGACCCTCCTTTTGTTTCCATGGATTTTTTCTCCATTCTCAACACTTTTACCTTACACCATCGTCCTTTTGGACAATGAGTCATTCCTGCCCTCCACCCTATTGTAGATATTGTCCTTCAATTCGTTCGCTGCACTCCCCATTTCCCTGGCTCTGAACTTTCTTAGAAGTGCTTTTACGCTAAGGGCAGACCATTCTTACGCAAGGTCACCTAGGCCTGAAATGTTAACTCTGTTTCTCTCTCCACGGATCCCACCCTGTTCAGCGAGGATTTCGTCAATTCCTGTTTATATCGGGCCAACGTTCCCCTGGAGCCATCGCCCAGCTAGGGAGCGGCTCAGTAAAACACAGTATCTGTGTCTGGATCGCTTATCACGTACCCCTTGCTTTTTTGGGGAATATGCAGTTTTCCAGCAGAGTACCTGGCAGCTTTGCTTATAACACTCACTCTCTGCAGCATGGCGACTAAGTTGCTCTTCTCTTTTGTGAAATGTTGCCGCTCCAGCTCAGTTTGTTGCACAATCTGACCTGCCTGATTTCCCAACGACGCAATTCTTTTCTGTTAGAGAAGAGCAGTGGTTTCAATGAGAACAATTTTCAAAGGCAGCCCATTAAATCACTGAATTTATATTTAAAAATTAACTCGTAGGTAAATAAGTGACAAAAAAATTAAGCTCAAAAACAAGTAATGTTTTCCCCTTGGAAGTACAGAACTTGAATCTTGCTGAAAATAGAGACATGTTGCTGGAGCTTTCCATCTTGGGCCCATCAGGAAAAATGCAAGAATGCCAAATTTCAAACAATCACAACAATTTATACTACAGGAGAAAAGGGTGCTGGTTGGTTGGCAATCAGCTCTGATTGGCCGAGGCACTGCCATGGGAAACTATTTACTCCCATGCTCCCCCGTATGTCAAAAAAGGCACAAGGCTTGAACATATTCCTTTTGTTTGCAGAGAATGAGTCCCTGTGTATGAATATATGTTTCTTCTAGCTTTCTCTAGCCTATTGCTTTCTCCATGGCAATGCCTCGACCAATCAGAGTCAACTTGCCAACCAATCAGTACCCTTTCCTCCTGCAGTATAAATTGTTGTGACTGTTGGAAATTTGCCATTCTTGTGTTTGTCCTGATGAGTTCAAGACAAAAAGCTTTGGCAACATGACTCTCTTTTCAGCAATATTTTTTTCCCTTCACTCTATGCTAAAATGCAATTAAATTTTTTAATTCACTGGTGGGATGTTAGTATTTATTGCCCATCCCTACTTGCCCTGAGGACATTAACAATCCATCTTGTTATATGGGTTTGGAGCCAGACTGAGTAGGGATGCTGGGTTCCCTCACTGTGACAGACCTGAATGAATCAATTGGATTCCAACATCTTTAATAAGAAGTTCGCTCATGCCGGCCTGTCAATTAGCAGATCTATGGAACTCAATCTCACAAATGGTCATGGGGGTGAGGGGGGGTTCAAACTCTTGACTTCTACGGGTATGGGTTGACCAGCTTATTACCATTACACCCAATGTTTATCAGAGCAACTCCAACTCTGCCAGTGGAAATGTAGCCGAGGAAAATCCCTATTCCGACCCTAGTGAAGTGCCAACTTTTATGTATCATTATCTATCAACGAAACCCATCTATCAATGGTAATTCATTAAAAATCCTGCATTGGTGGGAACTTTCTGATAGCTGTGTCCATGCCTGCATTCCCCATTTATAATGGAATCCACCTATGTAAACTTTTCAGGGTGAAAGTGGTCTTTGCTAGCACACCATCAAGAAAGGCAAATTTTACTCCCGTCACACTGTAGTTACCCCCTCTTACCAGTGGAGGCAGTCTAGGTTGGCAGTTAAAAAGTGTGTAAGGTTTTCATAGGCAGCCTCAATGCAGAAAGCATTGACAGGGTCTTCAAAAGACCTCAACTCGTTCTGCCAGTCTGCTCTATTGCCGATCAGTGGGAGTGCTGAGGGATTTGTGAATCATAGGCACTGAGATCTTGCAACAACTACAGTTAACAAAAACACTCCAAGACATCAACCAGGGATAATCTGGACAGCTTTTTTAATGAGCCAGCACAGGTATAAAAAAAAGTCTTTCCTTTCTATCTGTGAGTCTGTATGCGAGACACATTTCCCAGAGATCCTCACCTCCCTTGCTGTAATACTCTGTTGGTACTCGGCCAGTTCGCTCAGGAGCTGTTTGGAGAGATTCTCCTTCTCCTCTTCCAGCCTGCTCTCCTGTTCCAGCTGTTGAAACTCAAAATCGTCATATCCTTTCACCTCCGAATCCAACTGTTCACCATCCTGGAGAGAAAGAACTCCATCAAATACTCGTTAACCTACAATAGAGATCACACCACGCCACTCCAGTACAACCAGGATCACTCCAGTACAAACACTGCTGTCTCTTTTGCTCCTTCAGCCTTTTCCAGCCTTCTTCCTCAACACCATGTATATCTCCAAAGCCTGATTCCCCAATCCAAGGAAACCCAGAGACTGCCAGGAGGCAATAGCCTGACCAGATTCCCCTGTGGTCACCACGCCTCACGGGCAGCACCCAATGAACCCGCACTATCCCTTACTCCCAGTGAAATTCTGATAATCAACCTGTGCAACAGCTGACATCCAACACATTCTCCCATCCGTCAATGGAACAGCCAATCGCCCTTCAACGCTCTCCAAAAGACTGAGAGATCGAAGTGGAACATGAGCAAGAAACTCTACATTAGATACTTCAGCAAGTAAAGGGGACAGAGATTTCAGGGTAGATAGTCTTCCATAAAACTCACAGGAAGCAGCACTGCACTTCCACAGCTTTCAACCTAAGATGATTTTTGGAGCATATTTTCAATTTCTCATGCATTGCTGATTGGTTAGAATAACCACTGAATTTTCTTCACCCCTAGCTGTCAAATTTAACATCTACAGAATCCCGTGCATTTCCTTTTCCATCTCCTCTGTCATTCCTCTTTTCCCACAGAGTGGAATTGAGAGCTGCAGTGTCTGGACAGAGAATGCTTTTGCAATCCCACTGGGACTGGCAGGTAGGGACATCTGTGGGAGGTTGGTCATAAAATCACACACTTTATATCGGCAAAGTTTGCTGGGAAAACCTGTGAATATCTCCCATCTTTTCACCTCAGCTTCTAAAAGACGTGGGGAAGTGTGTGAAGATAGCTGTGGAGGGATTGAATGTTTGAATTCAGTATCTGAGGAGTAGCGAATGGTGCTGAACATTATGCAATCATCAGCAAACATCCCCACTTCTGACCTTATGATGGAAGGAAGGTCATTGATGGTTGGGCTAAGGACACCACCCTGAGGAACTCCTGCAGCATTGTCTTGGAGCTGAGATGACTGACCTACAACAACCACAACCATCTTCCTTTGTGCTAGGTATGACTCCAACCAGCGGAGAGTTATCCCCCACCCGGTTCCCACTGACTCCAGTTTTGCTAAGGCTCCTTGATGCCACACTCAGTCAAATGCTGCCTTGATGTCAAGGGCAATCACTCTCACCTCACCTCGAGAGCTCAGCTCTTTTGTCCATGTTTAGATTAAGACTGTAATGAGGTCAGGAGCTGAGTGGCCCTGGCAGAACCAAGATACATTTTAATCTATAAACAGATATTCTCAGCTTTTTTAACACGAATCAATTGCCCATGTTGTCAAACTCAGCCAGGGTAGGGAAAGAATAACCAGAGCAAAGAGGCAGGAGAAAAAGTTAAGAAGCGAGAGGGGGGAGTAAGGGATAGAGGAATGTAATATAGCCACCAACTTGCAGATAAGGCTCCATGAAGAGCAATGGGATAATGCTCAGATATTTTTTTTTTCTGATGTTAATTGAAGGGTAATTAACCAGGACAATGGAAAAACTCACTTACTCTTCACTCAGAGCGCTAACTGACCTTTTACATTCACCTGAGCAGGCACATTCTCCCAGTGTACAGTCATTCTGATTGATTCTCCATTCCCCTCTTTTGTGCAGTAGATCAGTGTTATCCTCTGTTAGTGTGGTACACTTGATATGGGCTTTTAGCACTGCATATCACTGAGGGTGATGGCACCTAATGGGAGTGCATTCTAAAGCAGGGTTGTCCAACATACAGCCTGCGGACCAGAGTCCAACCTGCCTAAATTTCAACCTGACCCATCAACCGGTGTTCAAAACGCACAGGGGCAACCAATCAGAGAATCATCACCCCAGTAAGTGGAGACGATTCTATGTAAGGATCTTCTCTTCCAATCCTCTAACCATGGGCTGTTTCTGTCCTGCGTTTAGTGTTGATAGGCTCACCGGTGAGCCTATCAGCAGCAAACCCGGAAGAAAAACAGTTCATGATTAGAGGAGCAGCGAGCAATGTGAATTGAGTGGTCGTGCTCAGCCTGAGGACTGGGGCGACGCTGGTGAGAAGATGCAGATGGGTGAGGCGGTGAGGGAATGGCTGTTTGGGGGGTGGGGGCAGCGTTGGGGGTGGGGGCAGAAAACAACATACAAAAACTTTGGTAACCCAACCTGCTTACAGACGGAGCTGTTAAGATACGCTACTTTGAGACATGCTAAATTAGTCTTCTTATATGAAGCTTGTTCATAAAAATTGACATTTTTATTGTTATTTTGTTGTTTAATTTACCGCAGAATAAATTTCTTATGCCTCATCTTTCTAAGAATTTGCTTACTGGCTTTGTGAGTGAGGAAAAAGAATTGAAATGTGGTCCCTTAAGTGAAAAGGTTAGACACTGTAGAGTAAAAGGTTAACATCAGGAACACATGATCCTGATGCAACTATGATGCAGTGTTACATGACTAAGAGACTGAGATCTGGTGGGAAGCAGAAGTATAACCTGATGTGGAGAACTGAGAGCTACATAAATCTGTCAATAAACAAGAATGGTTTTTATAAATAACAGACTAAAGTAGCATTCTTAGGCTAACAGGCAAACCCTAAAGAAACCCCATCTAGACCCCGAACCCGAGACGAAGCAGACTGCACTAGAGCAAATCCAAGGCATCGTGAGGCAAATTGACTGCACAGTGATGCACAATAAAACCAAGGAATGCAGTTTGTTTCAGGAATGCAATAATGAGGGGGACAGATGTGAGTTTCTGAAACCACTGACCCAAATCCCGCAGGTAGTGTTACTTCTCTGGTGTCAGAGTAAAAGACATCCCTGAGGGGGTGCAGAATACTTTGAGGGGGCACGGGAACAAGCAGAAATCGTAGTCCATGCAGGAACGAACAGCATAGGAAGGAACTTAATTGAAAAAAGTAAAGCATAGCACCTCAAAACTGGTAATCTCTGGTTTCTTCCCAGTGCCATCTGGTAGTCCGCATTTGGACAGTAGAACATGACAGGTTAATATGTAAGTAATGGTGCAGGAGGGAGGGCTTTAGATTCTTGAGGTATTGTGGGGCAAGAGGGGCCTGCACAAGGTAGACAGGTTGAAGCTCCCCACAACTGGGACCAAGGTCCTCATAGGAAGGTTAGCTCATGTTGTGAGGGAGTCTTTAAACTAAAGGGGTCAGGGAGCAGATGGAAGGAGAGAGGGAGGGGCACCAGAATGAAACATCAGAGGAGTACACAGAGGACAGGGAGAGACAAACAATTCTAGAAAAAAGAATAGTTCAGAAACAGGAGCAATCAAACAGGGGACAAACGAGATGAGGATGGGTTTAGAGTGCATGCACAGAAATGCACCAAGTGTATAAGGAAGCTTGGTGAGGTGCAAGCACAGTCACATGGGATAATGACATATTGGCAATAACAGGGAGCTGGTTCAAAGTCACTTGGAGAGATTTGAGTCAAGTAAAGAGAGCCAGCATATTCATAAAAGGCAGGCTTTGCTTGATTAATCTAATTGAATGTTTGATGAACTAACAGAAAAAGTTGAAGGAAGAAACGTAATGGATGTGGTATACATGGATTTTAAGTAAGTATTTGGCAAAGTACCACATTAAAAACAGAGATAAAAACAAAAAAACTGCGGATGCTGGAAATCCAAAACAAAAACAAAAGCAGAATTACCTGGAAAAACTCAGCAGGTCTGGCAGCATCGGCGGAGAAGAAAAGAGTTGACGTTTCGAGTCCTCATGACCCTTCGACAGAACTTGAGTTCGAGTCCAAGAAAGAGCTGAAATATAAGCTGGTTTAAGGTGTGTGTGTGGGGGGCGGAGAGAGAGAGAGAGAGAGAGAGAGAAGTGGAGGGGGTGTGGTTGTAGGGACAAACAAGCAGTGATAGAAGCAGATCATCAAAAGATGTCAACAACAATAGTACAAAAGAACACATAGGTGTTAAAGTTAAAGTTGGTGATATTATCTAAACGAATGTGCTAATTAAGAATGGATGGTAGGGCACTCAAGGTATAGCTCTAGTGGGGGTGGGGAGAGCATAAAAGATGTTTTTTTTATATAATGGAAATAGGTGGGAAAAGGAAAATCTATATAATTTATTGGAAAAAAAAAGAAAAGGAAGGGGGAAACAGAAAGGGGGTGGGGACGGGGGAGGGAGCTCACGACCTAAAGTTGTTGAATTCAATATTCAATCCGGATGGCTGTAAGCTGGTTTAAGGTGTGTGTGTGGGGGGCGGAGAGAGAGAGAGAGAGAGATGGAGTGGGGGTGTGGTTGTAGGGACAAACAAGCAGTGATAGAAGCAGATCATCAACTTTAGGTCGTGAGCTCCCTCCCCCATCCCCACCCCCTTTCTGTTTCCCCCTTCTTTTTCTTTTTTTCCCAATAAATTATAAAGATTTTCCTTTTCCCACCTATTTCCATTATATAAAAAAAACATATTTTATGCTCTCCCCACCCCCACTAGAGCTATACCTTGAGTGCCCTACCATCCATTCTTAATTAGCACATTCGTTTAGATAATATCACCAACTTTAACTTTAACACCTATGTGTTCTTTTGTACTATTGTTGTTGACATCTTTTGATGATCTGCTTCTATCACTGCTTGTTTGTCCCTACAACCACACCCCCTCCACTTCTCTCTCTCTCTCTCTCTCCGCCCCCCACACACACACCTTAAACCAGCTTATATTTCAAATCTTTCTTGGACTCGAACTTAAGTTCTGTCGAAGGGTCATGAGGACTCGAAACGTCAACTCTTTTCTTCTCCGCCGATGCTGCCAGACCTGCTGAGTTTTTCCAGGTAATTCTGTTTTTGTTTTTGTTTACCACATTAAAAAGCTGGTTGACAAAACTGAGGCTCATGGAACAGAATGGTCAGTGTCAACTTGGATAAAACAAAACTGGTCCAAGGACAGAAAAGGACAGAGAGTCATAGTGAAGCATTTTTCAGACTGGATGACTTGTTCTGCAAGTTATATATAGAAATGGCTTAGATATTGGAATTCAGTGTAAAATTTCATAATTTGCTGATGATGCCAAACTTGGAGGAGGGGCAAATAGTAAAGATGATATCAAAATGGGCATAGATAGGCGAGAGGAATGGACAGACAAGTGGCAGATGGAATTTTACACAGAGAAATGTGAGGTGATGCATTTTGGCAGAAGGGATAGGGAGAGGCAATATAGACTTAACAGAGCAGTTCGAAAGAGTGTGCAGAAACAGAGACTCCTAGGGGTCATGTGCATAAATCTTTGAAGGTGTCCGGACATATTGCAAGAGTGGTTAGCAAAGCACATGGGATCTCGGACTTCAGAAATAGAGGCATTGAGTACAAAGCAGGGAAGTTATGCTGAATCTGTATGAAGCTCTGGTTACATCACAACTAGAGTATTGTGTCCAATTCTAGTCACCACACTTTAGCAAGGATGTGAGAGTGGAGAAGAGGTTTACCAGAATGGTTCCAAGGATGAGGGGATATTAGGTACAAGGTTAGGTTGGAGCAGCTGGGGGTTGTTCTCCTTGGAGCAAAGGAGATTGAGGGGAGATTTGATAGATGTGTACAAGATCATGACAGTTTAGATAAGATAGACAAAGAAAAGCTGTTCCCATTGGCTGATAGTACAAGGACTAGGGGACACAGATAGAAGATTTTGAGCAAGAGATACAGGGGGATGGGAGGAAGAACTTCCTTACACAGTGAGTGGTAATGACCTGGAACTCGCTGTCAATGAGAGAGGTGGAAATGGAAATAATCAGAACTTTCAAAAGGAAATTGGATGGGCACTTGAAGGAAATAAACTTCCAAGGCTACAGGGATAGAGCAGGGTAATGGGACTGAGTGGATTGCTCTAAAGAGGGACAGCATGGAGTCAATGGCCCAAATGGCCTCCTTCCATGCTGTAACGGTTCTATGACCCTATGGGGAGGATTGGGAATTTAACATTCCTGGATCCAAAGTATTCAGGAAAGATAGTACAGGAACAAAAAGGAGGAATGACAGCAATGATCAAAGAAACTCTTAGCAATGGAGAGAAATGATGTCATTGAGGAATCAAAGAACAGAGCCAATTAGCTAGAATTAAGAAACAATAGAGATGTTAATACCAGGTGTATAACATAGAGCAACAGTGAGATGGAGATAGAGGAGAAAATATTCAGCCAAATAATAGGAAGATGTAAAGAAAACTACAAAATAGTGATAATGGGGGATTTCAATTACTTGAAACTTTTATACTAGTAAAGCCTGCATTGGGTGAATGTGTTTAATTCTGGGCACCAAGTTTTAGGAAAGATGTCAGTGATTTAGAGATGATGCAGAATAGATTTGTGAAAATGGTTTCGGGGCTGTGGGGTTTCAAACATGTATAGAGACTGGAGAAGCAGGCTCGTTAAGTTTGGAGTGGAGAAGGTTTAAGGGGAGATTAAATAGAGGTGTTCAAAATTATGAACAGTTTCATAGAGTAAATAGAGAATTCACCGTAAAGTGTGGTGCTCATCCTTCCCTCTTTGAGTTTTGAGACACTTGGTCTTCCTGCTCCCTGCTCCTGGCCCCACCTTGAACTTTGGTCTCTCAACCAACTATATGTCTGTCCCTGGATAGACTTCTGTGGAACAGGGGGAAGCTCCTCAAACTCCCAGACACTGGCCCCTGCAAAGCAGCTTGAGCTCAGCAATCCTGCACTCAAAAGGTGCCTTAGACATCCTGTAGACCCAGAATGGACCTCACCTTCCATAATGTACCCATCCACATTCACTCCCTGCACTAAAAATGCACAATAGCAGCAGTGTATACCATCTACAAGACGCACTGCAAGAACACACCAAGGCTCTCCTTAGACAGCACCTTCAAACCCACGACCATTACCATCTAGGCAGCAGACACATGGGAAGACCGCCACCTGGAAGTTCCCCTCCAAGTCACTTACCATCCTGACTTGGAAATATGTCACCGTTCCTTCACTGTCGCTGGGTCAAAATCCTGGAACTCCCTTCCTAACAGCACTGTGGGTGTACCTACACCACATAGTCTGCGACGGTTCAAGAAGGCAGCTCACCACTATCTTCTCAAGGGCAATTAGGGATGGGCAATAAATGCTGGCCTAGCCAGCGACACCCACATCCTATGAACGAATAATGAAAAATGCTGGGAGATAAGAACCAGTCTCCCAAAGGAATGGTCATCATCTCTTGGTCCCCACCCAGTATAGCACAACTCCACTGAAGAATCCTACGTATTGAAGGTCATGTCCACATAAGTAATGCAGCAAAACTAAGAACTAGGGGCAGCCTGACAACAAAAGACCAATTCATCACCTGACTTCAGAACAGGATAAATGGAGAAATTATCTCTTCTGATTACAGACAAAACTTTAGATGCATTTACTGTAGCAGATTTGATGTACAGTCCCGCCCATGAGGAATTTATCTTTTTTAAATTGCCTAGTAAAAATTCCTGAAACATGAATTTCTTTTGGTACTGTGTACTGCATAAGGATGTGACTAATGTTGCTTCATAATCTAAGCATCTCCTGTTCTATAAAATTCAGTAAGATGTGAATATCTTTGTACTCTAGGGATACTTAGTGACTAAGGACCTTAAGTGGGATCAGTAGTTTACTCACTTTTGAGGCTTTTTTGTTCTGATTAGGTACATTTTTAGACCGTTTAGATTGTCACTTCCTACGTAGCAGTCATTCTGCACTTCACAGTTGGAAATTTTGATTTTAATTTGCTGCTTGTAACCTTTCTGGGATGGCAAGTAAATGACTGCATTAGAGGAGGAAATGTGACTTGGTGCATTCTGCATAGAAAACATGGCTCCTGTTTGTCCTTGTACCCTTGGGCTCTATCCTGTAAATTTTAGCCTCTGATAGTGTAGCTGCATTGCCTGAAGAGCACAAGTCACTGACTTTACTATCCCCTCCTTAGGTCTGCACTGGAGTGCTGCTTCGGATGTATGGAGTGCAAAGTGGAAGTTTGGTGAGTAAGGGAGTTCAGCGAAGAGGGGAAGGAGATGCTCCTTTCTCTTCTTCTTTTTCTACCTTTTCTCACCCTCCAGTAACTGGCTCTGACTTTGGTACAGGGGAAGAAGCTGATTGGTGAGGGACTGGCAAGTCATTCTACTTATTCTAATTGTAATAAATAGTTTTTAAAGTTACAGTGTGGCAGGTCAGCTCAGCCCAAAGGAATGTACATCCTGGTATATGGGAAGTCATGGATGCACCACATGTCCTAGACAGGAAGTGTCACTGGCTGCAGATGCTTGAGCTCCAGGTTTCGAGCTGGGTTCCGGGATTCAAGCTGGAGTTGCTGTGATTCATCCATAAGGCAGAAAACTACATGGATAGCACGTTTAGAGAGGTGGTCACACCGCAGGTTAATAGCGTACAGGCAGAGAGGAAATGGGTGACCGTTAGGCAGTCTAAGAGATCCAGGCAGGTAGTGCAGGAATCCCCTGTGTCTATCTCGCTTGCTAATCGGTTTTCCATTTTGAATACTGGTGAGAGCAATGGTTCCTCAGGCGAGAGCAGCCAGAGCAAAGTCTGCGGCACTACGGGTTCCTCAGCTGCACAGGAGGAGAGGAAGAAGAGTGGAAGAGCAATAGTGATAGGGGATTCGATAGTTAGTGGATCAGATAGATGTTTCTGGCAGTAAATATGCCTCCAGGATGGTGTGCTGCCTCTCTGGTGCCAGGGCGAAGGATGTCACAGGGTCGCTGCAGGACATCCCTCTGGTGAAGGGTAAACAGCCAGAGGTCATGGTCCAAGTTGGTACAAACGATATAGGTAGAAAAAAGGATGAGGTCCTGCAGGCTGAGTTTAGGAAGTTAGGAAAGGGATTAACGAGCAGGACTTCAAAGGTGGTAACCTCTGGATTAATCCCTGCCCCACGTGCAAGTGAGTATAGAAATGGGAGAATACAGCAGATGAATGTGTGGCTGGAGGGATGGTGCAGGAGGGCAGGCTTCAGATTTCTGGGGCATTAGGACAGTTCTGGGGCAGTTGGGATCTCTACAAGCCAGACAGTCTACAGCTGAATAGGACAAGTGTCCTTGCAGGGAGATTTGCTGGTGTTGTTGGGGAGGGTTTAAACTAGATTGGCAGAGGGATGGGAACTTGAGGACAGATTCTGATAGGACAAATTCAGAGCAAGAAGCTGGAGACAGAAAATTAGTGAGTGACTCTGAAAGACAGAAGAAGCACAGGTTAAAGGGTTTACAACACAGGAATTTGGCAGCGTTAAGAGGTATTTATTTGGTATAACTATAAATATATAAGGGTATAAATCAAGGAGTGTAACAAACAAAGCTGGTTAGTTGAGGACACAGATAGACATTTGGCAGCATGAAATCATAGCTATGACAGAAACTTGGCTTAAAGAGAGGCAGAGTTTCAGGCAGGGTAGAGAGGGGGCTAAAAACAGTGGGAGTGTAGCATTATTGATTAAAGAATTAATTACAGCTGTGAGGAGGGATGATATACTAAATGGATCATCAAATGAGGCCACATGGGTTGAGCTGAGAATAAAAAGGGGGCAGCCACACCACTAGGAGTGTACTATAGACCTCCAAATCGTAAGAGGGAGATAGAAGAACAAATATGTAGGCACATCTCTGAGAGCAAAAACAATAGGGCAATAATAGTTGGGGATTTCAACTACCCTTATATCAACTGGGATACGAACAGTGTAATAGGCATAGGGAACTGAATTCAAGAGAACCTTTTTCTGCCATTGTTTCAAAAGCCCAACAAGCAATTGTAGATTTGGTCTTAGGAAATGAAGCTGGACAAGTGGATGAAGTAGCAGTGAGTGACCATTTTGCAGATAGTGACCATAATGGTGTTAGATTTAACATCATTATGGAAAAGGATAAAGATAGAACAGAACTAAGAGTTCTACATTTGGGAAGGACAAATTTTACAAAGCTGAGAGGCGATCTGGCAACAGTGGACTGGATACAGGAACTTGAAGGGAAAACAGTGAGAGATTTTGCAGGCACAGTGTAGACATCTTCCCACAAATGAAAAGGGTGGTATTGCCAAATCTAGAGCCCCCTGGTTACCTAAAAGCATACAGGGTACGATAAAGCAGAAAAAGAAATCTTATGACAGTCACAAAAAACATGAATACAGCAGAAAGCCGGGAGGGGTACAGAAAGTACAGGGGGTGAAGTAAAAAAGGTAATTAGGGAAGCAAAGAGGGGATACAAAAAAATATTGGCAGGTAAAATCGAAGAAAAGCCAAAGATGTTTTACCAATACATTAAAAGCAAGAGAATAACTAAGGAAAGGGTAGCGTCTATCAGAGTTGTACATGGTAACTTGTGTGTTGAGGCTGAAGATATGGGCAGGGTTCTCAATGAGTACTTTGTCTCTGTCTTCACCAAGCAGAGGGATGATGCAGACATTCTAGTTAAAGAGGAGAAGTGTGAAATATTAGATACAATAAGCATAGTGAGAGAGGATGTACTGGAACGACTGAGATCCTTGAAGGCGAATAAATCACCAGGGCCGGATGGATTGTATCCTAGGCTTTTAATGGAAGCCAGGGAAGAAATAACAGATGCTCTGAGGATCATTTTCCAATCCTCACTAGAGACAGGCAAGGTTTCAGAGGATTGGAGAACTGCAAACATTGTACCAATACTTATAAAGGATGCGAGGGATAGGCCAGAAAATTATAGGCCGGTCAGTCTGACTTCGGTGGTGGGCAAATTATTGGAATCAATCCTGAGACACAGGATAAACTGTCACTTAGAAATGCATGGATTAATCAGGGGTAGTCAGCATGGTCTTGTTAGGGGAAGATCGTGTCTTACTAATTTAATTACATTTTTTGAGGAATTAACAAGGAGGATTGATGAGGGTAGTGCAGTGGATGTTGTCTACATGGATTTTAGTAAGGCATTTGACAAGGTTCCACATGGCAGACTAGTCAGAAAAGTAAAAGCTCATGGGATACAGGGGAATGTGGTGAGTTGGATCCAAAATTGGCTCAGTGACAGGAAACAAAGGGTAATGGCTGATGGATGTTTTGGCGAATGAAAATTGGTTTCCAGTGGCATTCCACGGGGCCCAGTGTTGGGCCCTTGCTGTTTGTGGTTTATATTAATGATTTGGACTTAAATATGTGAGGAATTATTGGGTTCGGTTGAGTGGGTAGAAGAATGGCAAATGGAATTCAATCGAGAGAAGTGTGAGGTAAAGCATTTGGGGAGGGCAAACAAAGCTAGGGAATACTCAACAAATGGGAGGATATTGGAAGGGGTAGAGGAAGTGAAAGAGCTTGGAGTGCATGTCCACAGGTCCCTGAAAGTGGCAGTATGGGTGGATAAGGTGGAATATGGAATGCTTTCCTTTATTCGATGAGGTATGGAATACAAAAGCAGGGATATAATGATGGAACTGTATAAAATACTGGTTAGGCCACAGCTGGAATTTTGTGTACAGTTCTGTCACCACATTACAAGAAGGACATAATTACTCTGGAGAGAGTGCAGAGGAGATTTACAAGAATGTTTCCAGAGCTTGCAAATTGCAGTTATGAGGAAAGATTGGATAGGCGAGGGTCATTTACCTAGGATCAGAGGAGGCTGAGGGGTGACCTGAATGAGGTGTACAGATTATGAGGGGCCGAGTTGGAGTGGACAGGGATGCCCTTTTTCCCCAAGCGGAGAGGTCAATTACCGGGGGCACAGATTTAAGGTGATTGGTAGAAGGATTAGAGGGGGTATTAAGAAAAACTTTTTCACCCAGAAGGCAGCGGGTGTCTGGAATTCACTGTCCAGATTGGTGGTGGAGGCAGAAACCCCATCTCATTTAGAAGGTACCTGGATCTGCACCTGAACTGCTGTAACCTGCAAGGCTATGGACCGAGTGCCGGAAGGCGGGATTAGAAAGGGTGGTTAGTTTTTTTTTAAATCCACACAGACATGATGAGCTGAATGGCCTCTTTCTGTACTGTAACTTTTCTATGGTTCTAAAAAGGACAACACCTCACCTTCTGTATCATTTTACATTAAAATAACTGCAGGTCAGCCATGGCTCGGCTCGAGTCAGGAGTCAGAAGAACGCTGGTTCGTGTCCCTCTCCACGCCCTACCTGCATTCTCAGCCAGATGTCAAAGATCCCATGATATTATTTGAAGAAGAGCAGGGGAGTCCTCCTCAGAGTCCTGGCCAATACTCATCCCTCAACTCACCCTACTGAAAATAAAAAGATTATCTGGACATTTACCTCACTGGTGTTTGTGGGAGCTTGCTGTACATAAATTGGTTGCAGCGGTTCCTTCATTACCACAGTGAATGCTTTGATATTGGGCCTGAACTTCCTCAGAGTGGCAATCAGTGTCATATTGCCACTCTTTTCCCAGCCTCTTAACTGATTTTTTCTCCCCAACCTAACACCCCAACCTTCCAACTCAGGCCAGGCGAGATCCAGGCAGTGCAGCGCCTCCCTGAGGCCCAGCGTCAAAAATGCAGCACAGTCAAAGTGAAGGAGGCCACGCCTCCTTTTCTACCACACCTGCTGCTGTCAACCAGGTAAGTTTAAAGGTCCTTGACAGGCCAGGGAGAAGTTAGGGATGTAAGGTAAGTGGACATGATGTGGAGGGTGGGGGGAATCGGAGGTTGAGGTCGGGGGGGGGGAGGATCAGAGGTCGGGGGTCAGAGGTCGGGAAGGGGAATGCAAGGTCGTGGTGGGGATCCGAGGTCGTGGTGGGGATCAGACGTCGGTGGGGGGGGGGAGGTGATCAGGCGTCGGAGGGGTTAGGCTTTGGGGGAGGGGGAAGGGCCTCGGTGGGGGGGGTGTGTCGGGCCTTGGAGTTGGGCGGCAGGCCTCCTTGGAGGATGTCGGGCCTCAGGGGTGGGGGGGAGGGGTTAGTCCGACCTTGGTGAGTCGGGGATCAGGAGTGTTGGGTCGGACCTGGGTAGAGGTGGGTTGGAGGGAGCGGGAGGGGGGTGGCGCGATGGTGAGGGCCATTAGAGTCAGGCCCGCCACAGCTGGTTATGTGGGGGAGGGGGGAAGGAGTCATCCTGTATGGGTGGGGGGGAATCCCATGGGGGCAGTTATTGTGGGATGAGGTTGGCGGGGGGGAGGTGCAATCCTCTGGGTGTTGTGTGGAGTCCCATGGAGGGGTCGGTGTGGGTCTCTGTAATCTTTACCCAGAGGTTCAAAGAGGTTTTCATTCTTCTGACTTTTTCTGGGTAACTATTGGTGTAACCCTGGTGGAACCATCCAGAGTTAGTGCGATGCAAACCTTACCTGAGTACGTCCACAGGCCTAAATCAGGCTGAAGAATGGTCAAAGCTTGTGGTACAAGAGATTCACTCGATTTCGCTCCTCCTTCCAAATGTATTTCCAGTGCCCCACAAGCCACCACACCCCGCAGAAAAAGGTCTAGTGGCCTCATGAGGTTAGCCACAGTAAGTCAGGTGGGAGTACAATTGTGCACCCTGAAGCACTTTTAGCCTCACTGTAACACCAGACTATCAGCAAACAAGTGAGAGAACAGGAGAAGCGGCCTGTTTCCAGTGGCTGATGAATCTGGAGCAGAACAACAACTTCCATTCATATATTGCCTTTAACATAGCAAAAACATCCCAAGGTGCTTCACAGGAGCATAATCTGACAAGGTTTGACACTGAGATATAGATGATATTAGGACAGCTAAGCTTGGCCAAAGAGTTAGACTTTAAGAAGCAACTTTAAAGAGGAGGGAGAGGTAGTGAGGCTTAAGGAGAGAATACCTGAGATGAGGACACTGACAGCTGAAGGATAGCAGAATGAAGGCATTTTTGATGTTCAAGAAGCCAGATTTGGAGGAACGCAGAGATGTCAGATTATAGGGCTGAAGGAGGTTACAAACAGAGAAACTGTGGTAAAGTGAAGTACCATGTTCCTTTAAGAGAATGCAAGTGGACTAACCACGTGACAGTAATGACCAATCAATGTACAGCATGGGCTACCGGTTAACTGGAAGTCTAGAGCTGGTGATGGTTGTGGGAGCACGCAAGGATTTAGTGCTCTGCTTTCTGTTGCAATAAACAATCACAGTTTGTTCTTATGTTGGTCTCTCTCCGTTATTGATAGCGAGCATCAACTAACAAGTGTATATGAAGGTGTGCAATTCGAGTTTACTCGACTAGTGAACTCAGAGACTCAAGACGTAAAACTGGCGACGAAGATGAACATAGCAAAAATTGTATGACCCCTGAGTGAGAATCCACCAGACGGGTGAGCAAAGCATTAGAAAGAAAATCTGTACTTATTCTGTAAAATAGATGGCAATCAGAGCAGAAAACAGCATAGTTTTAAATTTGAAAACAAAAGAGAAAAAGGAAAAAAAAACCCTGCAGAATCGCGATCACTGGGATCCACTCAAAGAACATGAAACCCAGCACAGGAAAGCCAACAGCTGCAGAGACAGAGTTAAAAAAGAAACAGTGACTGCTCTTAAAGCAGCAATACATTTAAAGGGGTACAGGCTTTAGACAGAAAGTTATGAGGCACCCCAGACAGAGGGCAATTCTGCAGAAGGCAAAACACGAATCAATCGGCAGCAATCAAGAAAGCTGTGATAAGCCAAACACCTGAATTCGGCATTAACTGGGGAGCCATCAGAGGCACAGTCCCCTTACAGTCGTTCACAATGCCGCAGTTCGGGTGCGTCTATCCATTCAACCACATTTCAGATGCCTGGTCTCAGTATGTCGAACGCCTAGTGTTTTTTTTTTTACCGCTAACGACATCACGGGGGAGGACAAGAAGAGGATGATTCTTTTGTCCACATGCGGGAGCAAAACATACGGGCTGATCCGCAGCCTCATGTCATCTAACGCTCCCGAATCAAAGACTTTCAATGATTAATAAATTGTACAAAACTACCCTTGACTTAGTCACTGTGCAGCGCTTCAAGTTCAATTCAAGGATTAGACTTCCAGGGCTGACTATGAGGCCATTTTAAAGGGATTGACTGAACATTGCAAATTTGGAATGTCCATTAGTGATACGTTGAGAGGCCGAATGATATGCAGGATTGGAGATGATACTATTCAAAGGCGTTTACTAGCTGAATCTTCAATAAGGCATTAGAATTAGCCACAGCCATGGAGAGGGCTGTTAGAAATTCGGAAGCTATAAGAGATACACAAAATGGTGATGTCCATCTGGTAGGGTAGGAAAGACCGGCAACAAAAGGCGCAAAAACATCGGACCCCACAGATAGCCGGGAAACACTCCCAATGTACAAATCAGTAAAAAAAACCAGCAATGCCACATTGAAAACCCACAAAATGAATGACAGAAATGCATCCAGGCATCCAGTAGGTGATCGATAATTCAAACAAGTCGAATGCTTTTTCAGCCACCGCTATGGTCACATAAGGCGGCACTGCAGCGATAGGCTGAGACAGCATTTTAAAGACAAAGGGAGAAATCATGGAAGAACCAGGAGAAATAGAATCAGACATCCATTCATTATATAACCTGAAAGTGGGTAGAACTGAGCCAATCCAAGTATTCATTATAGTCATCGGACAACCCATTAAGATACGGTGTCCGTCATTGGAGAACAGACATTCAGATATTTGAATAAAGGAACCCATCCTTTAGGATTGGAAATTTCTGACACTAAACTGAGAACATACACGGGTGAAGAAATAAGACCAACAAGGATACGTCAAGTCAAGGTGCTGAGGAATAGTCTGCAAAATTACCCCTATTTGAATTGTCAGGCAGGGGACTGAGTCTCCTTCGGAAGGACCCAGCTGGGAGAGATAAACCTTGAGGGCCTGCAAAATTCCCAATTGGAAACCAGGAGCATTAACGCAGGAAAAAAAGTGCATGAAGACCCAACGGGAGAAGCCCGTGGAAGTGTTACACCAGGACAGAGTTCAAGCTGAAGTCAGCATCCTTCAAAAAGAAAAGGAAAGCCTATGATAGGGCTGCTGTGTGCCACAAAATTCAATCAGCTCCCAATTTGTGCCACTGAAAAGCTATGAAGAAGAAAAGGAAGAGTTAAGCCTGTCTCTGGCTGAGTTAAGGAACAAATTAGCAGAGAAGGGCCAATGATATGACATTCTCCAAGAAACTATTAATGAGAATAGGAAAGAATTGGAAGAGCTGAAGCAGCAGCTGCGTAAAAGCCCTGAAGTTTTAAAGCTAGAAGGCCCTGAGTTCTCAGAAGAGCTGTTGGAAAGCCAAACTATTGAGCTCATTCATATTCAGCTCGTGCCTGAGTCTGGTTCAGCCAACAGCGAAATTAAAGACAATCGAAAGACCAAGGGAGAAATCATGACATATGTCTCATGGAAGAACCAGACATCCATTCATTATATAACCTGAAAGTGGGAAGAACTGAGCCAATCCAAGTAGTCATTACTTGGTTTGTGTGAGTGAGTGTGTGTGTGTGTGCACGTGTGTGCATGTGGGGGTGTGGGTATGTGCGTGTGTGAGACTTGATTTGTAAATAGTTATTAGTGTAAATAGTTCATGTTATTAAGTTTGTCAACTGTATTTTTTTTAAGTAAAGGGGGAGGGATGTGGTAAAGTGGAGTACCATGTATCTTTAAGAGAATGCAAGTGGACTAATCATGTGACAGTATTGACCAATCACTGTACAGCACGCACCCTACACCCATACCTACTAACATACACACCCACCCCACCCACACACATATATCCGCAAAACACACACCTACGCACCCACATCACCACACCCACATGCACACACCCATACCCCCACACATATACATGTGCGTGCACACACACCCTTACACCCACACAAATACACATGCACACACACACCCATACCCCCACACGCATCCACGTGCACACACACACAGCTACACACATGCCCACACACACACACACACATACACTCACACATATTCACCCCTACCCACTTACACATACCTCCATCCACATACGTACCCACAAAAAAAACCACCCATATACACATCCACACCTACCCACGTACACACACCCACCCACACCCATGTACATTTTGTTCACATACACACAACACCCACATACAAACACCCATACCCCCACACGCATACACACGTGCATGTGCATGCACACACACACCCCCTCATATACATACACACCCCATACACACACCCTCCCACACATACACACCACACCCACATACACATACCCCCACATGCATACATGTGTGTACACAGAAACATCCCTACACTCACATTCATTTTTGTTTACATACACACAACCACACTCACACAAACACACCACATACACATATACACACATTCAAATCCACATAAGGATACACGGTTGAAACAAGGATACACTGTTGAAAAAAATACACAGCCTGTTTTAACAAAAAACTCCATGATAAACTTTGCCTGAATAAAGTTTTTGAGATTTGTCCTCCTAGCTGCTCTTTAATTAATTTTTGAGTACCAACCAGTCAGATATTAAAGCTGTTCAGCTACTGAATGTCACAAATGGATCTGGGCGACCCTGGTACGTTGCATGTGCTCAGACCACAGTCTAAATTAACCTACGACACATTTCTGTCCAAAATGGCCACGTCGAAGATTAAGTCTCAAGCGATACCAAGGTCATCAAGTCAAAGAAAATAATCAAAGCGGAAAGGGCATGAGTAGGTACACAGAGTCATGTGATCACAAAATACGCAAACTTCAGATTGTTTTTTGTGTGTTGTTTAAACCTTTGCCTTTGGACAATAGAAATCTAAATTAATGAGGGAATAACGCAACATGTGAAATTATTTTCAAGAAGCATTTTGAAGGATCTGTGAAATAAATGGTGGAGAGTATGGCACTTATCAAAACAGTGGGTGTAATGGAACACTGCAAGGCACAAAGTGTCAAAGCTAAGTGTCACAGGTAGCTGCAAAAAAAAACCCAACACTTTTACATGAAATTTCCTGTAGGAGCTGGTTTACATGGGGGAGTTTTCACTGTCCTGAATGTAGTATATGGATCACTTCATAGAATTAGTAAACTGACTTTTACTAGAATGTATATGGGCGTAAAAGACAAACTCAGGAACCAGCGATCTACTGACCCTCTCCAACTGTTCCTGTAAGCATTTTCTCATGGAATCTGGGCAGTTATCAAGCTTGTTCTTCAACTCAGAGTAACCCTCTTGCAGCCTCTCTACTTTTTCTCTCTCAGTTTTCAAATGTGATTTTTCCTGGAAAGCAGAGCACAGAAATAACAAAAGGGAAAGGTGACTTAAAATGAGTCCGTGCACGCCCGGGTACAATGCCCACTTCCTGGCACTTGCCGGCAGCACTAAAAACAGCAGCTCTGTAATCAGCTGACTAACAAAGGGCATGTTTCATAGGAGCAGGAGGAGGCTGTTCAGCCCCTCGAGCCTGGTCCATCATTCAGTTCGACCAAGGCTGATCTGAGCCTCAGTTCTATTCGCCCACATTTTCTCCACATCCTTTAATAACCTTAGCTGAAAAAGAAGTCAATCTCAGGTTTGAAATTTTCAAATAACATCCAAGCTTGACAACTCTTTCAGAGAGGGATCCAGGTTTCCACTGTGTGATGAAGTGCTTTTTGACATCACCCTGGAACACTCCAGCTCTAATTTTAAAGTTATTTCCCTTTATTCTGGACTCCCCTATCGGAAAAAATAGTTTCCTTCCCTCTATCTTTTAATCATCTCAAACGCCTCAATGAGATCAACCCTCAATCTTCGGTACTCAAAGGAATACACCTTCCAAACCTACGACCACTACCATTTAGAAGGACAAGGGCAGCAGACACATCGGAACACCACCACCGGGACGTGCCACTCACCATCCTGATTCGGAAATATATCACCGTTCCTTCACTGCTGTTGGGTCAAAATCCTGGAACTCCTTCCCTAACAGCACTGTAGGTGTACCTACACCACATAGACTGCAGCGGTTCAAGAAGGCAGCTCATCACCACCTTCTCAAGGGCAATTAGGGATGGTCAGTAAAGGCTGGCTGTAGTGATTGTCGTTATAACCTTTCCTACCGCCTTTAGGGGTCACAAAATTATACTGACAAATGAGCCCTAAGCACAGGTAATTTTAAAAGCGGAGCTTTCTAGCTGTGGACCTGGTTCAAGTATGTAGCTTCCAAAAGAGCTCTGTAAATAAAGTTATCTGTTTCAAGTGAGAAGCCTGCCTGGTACACCAAGTTTATTACATTTGGTGACAAGGATAAGTAGTTCCGATGCTGCACCTTGCCTTGTGAACGTCAGTACATCAATTCTTATGGAAAGAAAGAAAAGTATCCCCAGCAGCCATGCCACTCTTCAGCAGAATCGACCCTTCTGGCTCGTCCACGGAAGACTGGAGCCAGTACATTGAGTGCCTAGGTTTTTATTTTGTGGCGAATGAAATAACAGCGGAGGAGAAGCAGAAGGCAATTCTTTCAAGTGTCTGCGGTAGCAAGACATATAACCTCATCCATAGTCTGACAGCTCTGGACGTGCCCAATTCTAAAGCTTTTAACGAGTTAGTAAATCTTGTATATTCAGCAGAAGCCATCAGTAATTATGCAAATATTTAAGTTTAACTCCAGAGTAAGGGCCCCAGGAAAGTCCATCGCAACTTAGATAGCGAAGCTGAAGCAGTTGACTGAGCGCTGCGACTTCGGAGACACACTCAATGACATGTTGCAGGACAGCTGGTTTGTGGCATTCACGATGACGCCATTCAGCGCCATTTACTTGAAGTTAACATTGATATGAAGTGCGCCATGGAAACAGCGCTAGAAATGGACAGTGCTGAGAGGGACTCATAGGCTTTACAGAGTGTGCAACATGGCACCGTTCTTTAGTTGGGGTGGGAACCTAGTGCCGGAGGCGGTGCGAATACCAGGGAGACAGCCGCGAAGTGGGAGACAGTCTCTGCTGCTCGAGAAACGGAAAGGCCTAGTGGAAGCATCATAGCAGCGATTCAAAAATTAATCCGTTACAGATGTGGGGGGTAACCATGTACCGGAAAGCTGCAGATTTAAAGAGGCAGAATGCCACTACTGTCACAAAAAGGGGCATGTGATAAATCAATGCAGGGCGAAATCGATACAGCCAATCAGACAGCAGTCCAAGATGATTGAAATGCACAATATAACAGAACCAGAAGCTGCTGATATTGTTATCTATTGCCCATACTATGTCAAAGCAGTAAAAACAACCAATAACCATCACCCTTCAAGTGAATAGGAAGCCTCTGGTCATGGAGGCAGACACAGGAGCATTGACCACATTGGTGGGAGAACATGCATTTAAATATCGAAATGAAGGTACCCAGCCACTGAATCTGGAGCAATCCACAGCTCAGCTGAAGGTGTACACTGGAGAGTCAATACAGGTAAAAGGTATCGCCTCTGTACCTGTATCTTACAGGAAACAGACAGCCCAGCTTCCAGTGATCATTGTAACAGCTGAAGGACCTTGTCTTCCGGGCTGCGATTGGTTAAAAGAAATTAAGCTTAACTGGTCAGAAATATTTCAAGAGAGAACAAGAGGAATTCCTGAGCTGTTAAGGAAATACAACAGCATATTTTGTGACAAATTGGGAAAGATAAAAGGCTTCAAAGCAAAAATATATGTAGATTGGGAGGCAAGACGCTGGTTCTTTAAGGCCAGGCCTGTGCCTAACATCCTAAAGGAGACGGTGGATGTGGAATTGTGCCGTTTGGAGAAGTTAGGGATAATCCGGCCAGTCCAGCTTTCAGAATGGGCAGCACCATAGTCCCTGTGGTGAAACCTGATAAAACTATTCGCATCTGCGGAGATTACAAATTAACTGTGAACAAGGCTGCTAAATTAGACAAATATCCTATCCCAAGGATTGAAGATTTTTACGCTAAGTTAGCTGGAGGAAAATCCTACACCAAACTGAACATGAGCCATGCACACCAACAGCTAGAGCTGGACAACACATCTAGAGGGTATGTAACCATCAACATGCACAAGAGCCTGTAACAGTATACACACCTACCCTTTGGTGTGTCATCTGCTTGTGTGATTTTTCAAAGGACCATGGAAAGCCTATTGCAAGGTCTTCCCCGAGTAGTGGTGTACCTGGATGATGTCCTGATCACAGAATCAACAGAAGCCGAGCATTTGGCCGACCTAGAAGAGGTTTTAAGATGATTTTTGGAAACTGGTGTACGATTGAAGAAAGATAAATGTACTTTGACTTCACTTACTTGGGTCACCGAGTGGGTGCCCAGGTTAGCACCCAATAGAGGAGAAAGTCAGGGCAATCAAGTAGGCACCCTCTCCTACCAGTGCCACTGAACTCAAACCTCTTTTGGACATGATCAATTATTATAGTCGCTTCTTGCCAAACTTGTCAACAATGTTAGCCCCTTTACACTTCTTGTTGAAAAAGAACCATCGTTGGCCATGGAATTTGCAACAAGAAGTCATCTTCATAAAAGTCAAGAAGCTATTACACTCATCATGTCTACTAGTAAATTATGACCCATCAAAAGAATTAATATTGACCTATGATGCATCTCCTTACAGGGTGGGAGCTGTGTTAGGATGGAAGGTGGTTCTGAGCAGCCAATCGGCTGAGTCTCCAGAACCCTCTCTGTAGCTGAGAAGGATTATTCCCGACTTGAAAAGGAAGGTCTATCAGTGATATTCGGAGTGAAGAAATTCCATTAGCATATTGTCGGACCATAAACCATGACGGGTTTCTTTAGTGAGGATAAAACTATTCCACAAATAGCCTCAGCCAGAATTCAATGTTGGGCTTTGATTTTATTGGAGTACACCTTTAAGCACCATCCAGGTACGCATTTGCAAATGCAGTCAGCCGCAGTCATCTTCCATTACCAGATAGCATTGTACATGCTCCAGTGCCACAAGAAGTCGTACCTATATTGAATTTCTTGGACTCGTCGCCGGTGCCTGTGAAGCAAATAAGGAATTGGACAAACAGGGATCCAATTTAATAAAAAGTCCGAGACCAGGTATTGCAAGGATGGTTGAATTCACCAGTGTTTGAAGAGATGAGACCATTCCATGCCTGTAAAATTGAGTTAAGCTGTCAAGATGGAATCTTGTGGGGATCAAGAGTCATTGACACTTCGCAAGGAAGAGAACCACACTTGACAGAGTTTCACAGTGCACATCCAGGCATTTTGATGATGAAGGTGCTTGTGTGAAGCTACGCCTGGTGGCCAGGCATTAACACTGACATTGAAAGCACTGTCTCCAGTGTCAGCAACAACAGAAGTTGCCTGTTTCAGCTCCACTGCATCCATGGGAGTGGCCTGGTCGACCCTGGGTTAGATTACATATAGACTGTGTAGGCCCATTTTTAGTGCTGTGTTTTTATTGATCGTTGATGCGTATTCTAAGTGGATGGATGTGTATGAAGTTAGATCACCGACATCGTGTGTAACTATTGAAAAGCTGCATCAATGTTTTAGTGTACATGGCCTACAGGAAGTCACTGTTTCAGATAATGGTGCTGTCTTCACTAGTACAGAATTTCAGAAATTCATGAGTTTAAATAGAATTAAACATATTAAAACAGCACCATATCACCTCTCATCAAACAGTTTAGCTGAAAGAGCTGTACAAACTTTCAAATCAGGGATGAAGAAGTTATCTGAAGGAAGGTTAGAAACTCGAATTCCACATTTTCTTCTCCATTACCGTACGATTCCTCATGCAACTATGGGTTCAACACCATCTGAATTACTGATGAAATGCCGCCTACGTACAAGGTTAAGTCTGGTGTTTCGAAACTTAGAGGGGAAGGTAGAGAAGAATCAGAGTAGCCAGAAATTGAATCACGATATTTATAGCAAAGCTCAAAAATTTACTGTGGGAGATATAGTTTATGTGCGGAATTTTGGAAATGGCCCTGGTTGGGTTCCTGGTATAATTGTCTCTGAAACTGGACCCTTGTCATTCCAAGCCGAAATGAGAGACCGGATTGTTCAAAAACATGTGGATCATCTAAGGAGTAGAGAGACATTTCAACAACCAGCTATTCCGTCTATAATTGATATCGAACCTTTAATCCCTGAGGCGACAGACCAACCTAGAATAGACATACCTGATGTCTCTGTTAAATTACCTAACACTTTCTAAGGATGTCCCTGACGCTGCAGTTCCTGATCATGTCGATCCAGTGGGTGAATCTCAAGTCGCAAAGCTACATCGCTCTAACCGAATCAGAAAACCACCTCAGAGACTTAATCTTTAATCACATGACCTGTGTATATATGTATATATGTTGTGGATTAAAATATTCTTCATAAATAGGAAATATAAAAAACTAAAGGGGCAGGAAATGTAGTGATTGTAGATGTAACCTTTCCTACTGCGTGATTGTATTGACGAATGAGCCCTAAGCCTGGGTAATCTTAAGGACGGAGCTTTCTAGTTGTGGACCTGGTTCCCGCATGTATCTTCTAAAAGAGCTCTGTAATAAAGTTATCAGTTTCAAGTAAGAAACCCGTCCAGTACTTCAAGTTCATTACACTGGCCTAGCCACTGATGTCCACATCCCATGAATGAATAAAAAAAAACACCTAAGATGTGTTTGCAGGTGAGCAATCTAATCCATCGTTTTACAAAGAAAACCCTGCTAAAAGTAATCAGCAAATGAATGTTCCATTTTTTTTCATTCATGGGATATGGACGTCACTAGCTGGGCCAGCATTTATTGCCCATCCCTAACGTTCAGAGGGAATTTAAGAGTCAACCACATTGCGGTGGGTCTGGAGTCACTCAAGAAACTTGACACCATGCAGGACATAGCAGCCTGCTTGATTGGCACCCCATTCACCACCTTAAACATTCACTCCCTCCACCACCGACACACAGTAGCAGCAGTGTGTACCATGTACAAGATGCACTGCAGAAACTCACCAAGGCTCCTTTCACAGCACCTTCCAAACCCGCAACTTCTACCATCTAGAAGGACAAGGGCAGCAGACACATGAAAGTTCCCCTCCAAGCCACACACCATCCTAGCTTGGAAATATATCACCGTTCCTTCGTGTCACTGGGGCAAAATCCTGGAACTCCCTTCCTAACAGCATTGTGGGTGTACCTACACCACATGGACTGCAGCGGTTCAAGAAGGCAGCTCACCACCACCTTCTCAAGGGAAATTAGGGATGAGCAATAAATGCTGGCCTAGCCACACCCTATGAAAGAATATTTTAAAACTCATCCAGTCTAACAAGTTGCTTGTGACCTGCCATAAACTCTCCATTCCACTAATTCTGGTCTATTGTGCAACCTCTTCCCCAATGCCATCAGCCACATACACCCCCATGGCTCTAATTTTCTCCCAGAACCTCTCCCTGTTATAAGTCAGAATTACCACAAGTAACACTGATCCCAGTGTATCTTGCAGTGTGGAATCCATTATCAAGGGTGTCTGTGTGGACAAGACTCTGAAAATCTGCGATCTCTGTTCCATTACCCTAACTGTGTATGGTCACCAATCCTCAAGGACTGCACAGGAGTTACTGACTAATCTCTATGGTCCTGCCTTGGGGGACAAGCAAAGTGGGTGTTAAAATGTGGATATTTTCCCCCCACTTTCTTTTGAACACTGTTTGTTTTTAGTTGTAAGAGAAAGGATGCTGACTGACAATCAAGGTGGGTGATGAAGATTCTATTCACTTTCCCATTGGCGTCAGGCACCACAGTTACAGGAATGTTGACCAAGCAATGGCAGTAAAGTGTGGGGTGGGACAGTTGGAGGCGGGGGGTCAGAAATATGACCAACAAAGCTAGCAACTGGATAACCACGGAACATCCATTTATAACCCTTAGGATATCTTCTGAAAAAGAGGCAGGTACCTGCACTAGCATTGGCACAACCACTAGCTGCCCAAGGACACCCAAGGAACCATGAGATTGAACCAGGCCCACCCCACACGCTCCAATTGTATCTTAAGTCTACCTTCAACACAACACAACCATTGCTGTGCACTACTGAGTCATGTTGCTAAATGGGGACCACCCACACAAGTAAAATACAATCTCTGCTTCGTCACTCAAGGCTCCCATATACTGGACAATGCAGCCCAACAGGACTTTGCCTCATCTACCATAGCAGATACATCAGTGCAATCTTTGAGCGCAGTCAAGTACCCTCGACAAGAAGAGTTTGGGGGGTGGGGGGGAACGGGCATGGAATTGGCAGGAGGCGTAGCTTCTGCAGAAGATCAGGGAACATGGGATTCAGTAAACTAAATCAGAAAGAAGAGATAACACACAGCCCTTGTGCCAACTCTGTCACCAACCTGCAGAGACCATCGTCTGCTCAGCCATCTGCTTTTTGCTCCATTAAACCTTTGCCTTTAAGCTTTGTGATTCATAATCCTGTTTACTCTTGTCTGATTACAGGCATTAACATGTTCAGCTGCAAGCATTTGAAACGGCCCTTGCTACTTTGCCAGGCCTTAAGTGAGACCAAAGTGTACGCATGCACACAGACATTCATGTACCAACAAGCACACACAGCCACACATTCACACACACACACATTTTATGTAGATTCACTGACTGGGTTCCAAAATCATACTTTAGACAGTTGTCTGTTTCACGTTGGTCGGTGCCATTTTACTGTTACAGTCTATCCCTCTCGGAATACCACAACAAAAAATACAAGCAGATAAAGAGTTAGATATACAAAGAATTTGCATTTATACAGTTGCTTCTCACAGTCTTATGATGTCCCAAAGCACTTGGCAGCCAATGAATTGCCAAAATGTTGGAAACATGGCAGCTTACTTGTGCACAGCAAGCTCCCACAGACAGCAATGTGATAATGACCAGGTAATCTGTTACTGTTAATAATGATTGAGGGATAAATATTGGAAAGGACACTGGGGAGAACTTCCCAGCTCTTCTTCGAATAGTGCCATGAGGTCTTTTACCTCCATTCGATGAAGGAAAGACTCAGACTAACCCTCAGTTTAACGTCTCATCTGAAAGACAGAATCCCGAACAGTGCAGCATTCCCTCAGCAGTGCACTGGAGGGTCAGCCTAGATTATATGTTCATCTCTCCGGAGTGGGGTTTGAGCCTATGACCTTCTGTGCAATATCAATCTTCGGCAGACATAATCTCTTCCAAGTCTGTTTGCAGAATGAACCATCATTTTACTGGGAGCCATTGTTGTCCATACTCACCCACTTTCATGGTGAGGGGCTCAAAGATAACGTTATCATTTGAATTTAACCGCAGTGATTGTACTAGAATGTTTTCACTCTGTTAAGAGAAGGCAAAGGTTGGGAGGGGTGGTGGGAGTCTGGGATTGGCTCATTAAATAGTTATAGAATGTTGTCCAGGAATGGGGTGGGGGCTATGATGTAAAGTCATTAAACTCAGTGTAAAAGCTGGAAGGCAGTAAAGTGCTGTTTCTCCAGCTCGCACAGATCTTCATTGGAACAGGGTAGGAGGCCGCAGCCAGAGAGGGAATGGAATAGACCTTCCAATTTCTCCAACAATCTGTAATCATTTACCCTTCCTTCCAAACCCATTTTTGTTCCTTTATTTGCCCCTTCACCATTTCCTTTTGCCTTGCGTCATCATCCCTTATCATTTAATCTCTCCTGCCTCACACCCTGGCATAAGCCTTTCCCTTTTGATCTTTCCTGTGCCCACCACACCCAACACCCACAACCCCCCCTCCCACCACCACCCCCCCCACCCCGCCCCCCACAATACCTTTCCACAATTCCAGAACTAGTTAACCACTAGTCATCTCAAACATCTCTCAATGTGATGAAAGGTCACAGACCTGAAACGTTAACTCTCTTTTGCTCTCTACAGGTGCTGAGTGTTTCCAGTATTTTGTTTTTATCATACAGAATTAGTAATTTGCCTAGTAAGTTTGCTATCTCTGGACCCAAGAGCGTTCTTCGCTGCTGAGCCATTAAATTTATTCCTCCCCCACTGTGGTTACACTTGTGCCCCCCTCCCTGGCCCTTCGCCCTAGCCTTGTTGTAAATTGGACAGTGCCGTTAACTCCTTAGCCCAGAAGATAGGTCAAGGAACAAAATATCTTAAAGCTGCAGGGCACCTAGGTTATGGGTTTACTGGGTCTGAGGGCAGAAAAACAGCCCTATCTCCAGAACTGCTCATCTGCAGAAGAAAATCAAAGTCACAATCAGTCTAGCCGTACTCCACAGTTTAATCCTCTTCAATTATTCCTACCTTAGCCTTTTCAGATGCAACACTGGTCTCCAAATCAGTTATTTTCTTCTGGAGTTGTTCCATTACATCTTTCTCGTACTGGACATGTGAGATCTCCGAGTCCCGCTCCCCCTCCAACAAGGCACGCTCCATCTCCATCTATGAAAACACCGCAGACAAGGTCCTTATCTCTTTCCGAACATCACGGGGCTACCGGATCACGAGGGGAAGAACATTCCCTTCGCATCTTTCACATCATTGAAAAGAGAAGTCTGGCTGAGACAATGTGGCAGAGGAATCCTCAAACAGGCAACATTCTTTGATCAGTGCGCTAAATGAGAAATCGGTAATCCTTTACCCAAAACTATTAACATGAGTCCGCTCCCATTGCTCAATTCTCAGATTTTCCTATCTTCTGTCCATCTTTGAGGGGAGTGGGGGGGACAGCGGCGGCGGTGGTAGCGTAGTGGTGTTGTCACTGGACTCGTAGTCCAGAGGCCCAGAGTAATGCTCTGGGGACCTGGGTTCGAATCCCACCACGGCAGATGGTGAAATTTAAATTAAATAGAAACCAGGAATTAAAAGTCTAATGATGACCATGAAACCATTGTCGATTGTTGTAAAAACCCATTTGGTTCACTAATGTCCTTTAGGGCTGGAAATCTGCCGTCCTTACCCGGTCTGGCCTACATGTGACTCCAGACCCACAGCAATATGGTTGACTCTTAAAATGCTCTCTGAACAAGGGCAATTAAGTTTGGGCAATAAATGCTGGCCTAGCATGAATGACTAAATTTTTTTAAATCTTTCCTCACGTCAATTATTGAAACAATATAATTTGCTGTATTAAACTTCTTGTCACATGTGGGCATCATTAATGTTAGTTTATTTGTGTTAATGTATTCATGTTAATTTATTCTTGTTAATTTATTGATGTTAATTTATTCATAATTTATCAAGCAAATCAAGCCCTCTGCTGGAGAGCAGGTGAGATCAGCAAATTAAGGAACTGGCCTAATCTGGTTCTGTTACTGCCAGATAAGAGATTTATTTGAATCTCAGAAGTATAAATAAGAGAGGTTAAGTGCACTATTACAGAGTGGAGTTGCTGTGAGTTTGGGGGAGTGGGGAGGGAGGTGCTGTTTTCTTTGTCTTTCTCAGCTTGCAAGAGACCAGGAATTGAACAGCTGTGCAAGAGGGCTGAGTAGCATCACAGGAGGAACACAACTTCATTGGTTGGTGATAAACTGCTGTTAGAGAGGGTCTTTAAGTAGCTGAAAATTAGAAAACACATTTTTCTTAAAAGAAGGAGCTATTTAGATTTCAGTAAGAAACACAGGCAATAGGGAAGTCAAGTCAAGCCAGGTCAAGGTCAGGCAAAATAAAGTAGTAGAAGTAAACCAAAGCTAATATAAGGGAAGTAAATTGAAGCAATGATAGGTCAGCTCGGTCATGTGGAATGCATGTCCTGTAATATGTGGGAAGTTGTTGATACTACTGATGTCCTAGATGACTGCCTGTGCAGAAAGCGTCACCAGCTGCAGAATCTTGAGCTCCAGGTTTCAGAGTTCAAGCAGCGGTATTCACTGTGGCACATCCGTGAGGCTGAGAGCTACATGGATAGCACGTCAGAGAGATGGTCACAACTCAGCTTTGGAGCCTGGAGACAGAAAGGGAATGGGTGACTGCCAGGCTTCCCAAGAGACCTAGGCAGGTAGAGCAGAGTTCCCCGGAGCCCCTCTCACCAATCAGTTTTCCGTATCAAAGCTAGTGAGGGCGCTGGTTCCTCAGCAGAGTGCAGTCAGAACAAGATTCGTGATACCATCGGTAGTTCTGCTGCACAGGATGGGAGGAAGAAGAGGGACAGAGCATAAGGTATAGGGGATTCATTAGTTAGGGGAACATACAGGCATTCCTCTGGCTGTTGACATGACTCCGGGATAGTTTGTTGCCTCCCTTGTGCCAGGGTCAAGGATTTCATACAGTGGCTACAGGACAGGAGGGTTATCAGCCAGAGGTCATGGTCCACGTTGTTATCAATGACTTAGATAGGAAAGGAGATGAGGTCTTGAAAGCAGATTTCAGGGAGTCAGGAAGGAGATTGAAAAGCGAGACCTCTAAAGCAGCAATCTCAGGATTACCCCCAGTCCCACATGCAAGTGAATATAGAAATAGGAGAGTAGGGTTATTGAACACATGGTTGGAAAGCTGGTGTAGGACGGAGTGCATCAGATTTCTAAGGTGCTGGGGCTAGTTCTGGGCAAGATGGGAACTGTACAAACTGACCGGTCTGCACCTGAACAGGACTGGAACAAATATCCTTGCAGGGAGATTTGCTAGTGCTGTGGGTTGGCAGGGGGTGGTGTTTATACTGGATTGGCAGGGGGTTGGGAACATGAGGGCAAATTCTGAGCAGGGAACGGTAGATTGAGAATTAGTGAGTGACTCTGAAAGACAGAAGCAGTACAGGTTAAAAAGTGTACAGAACAGGAATTTGGCAGTGTTAAAAGGTGTATATGCAAGGAGTATAGTAAATAAAGCTGATGAGCTGAGGGCACAGATAGACACACAGCAGCAGGATATCATTGCTATAATGGTAACATATGCTTAAAGAGGGGCAGAAATGGCAGCTCAACATCCCTGGGTATAGGGTTTTCAGGCAGGATACAGAGGGGCTAAAAAGATGGGAAGAAGAGGGAAAGAGCAGAAGGTATAGGGGATTCATTAGTTAGGGGAAAAGACAGGCATTCCTCCGGCCATGACTCCGGGATATTATGTTGCTTCCCTGGTGCCAGGGTCAAGGCTGCAGGACAGGAGGGTTATCAGCCAGAGGTCGTGGTCCACATTGGTACCAATGACTTAGGTCAGAAAGCAGATAAGGTCCTGAAAGCAGATTTTTAGGGAGTCAGGAAGGAGATTGAAACATTATTGGTTAAAGAATTAATTACAGCTGTGAGGAGGGATGATATACTAAATGAATCATCAAATAAGGCCACATGAGTTGAGGTCATGAAATGGGGGCAGCCACACCCTAGGAGTGTACTATAGACCCCCAAATAGTGGAGGGGAGTTAGAAGAGCAAATATATAGGCAAATTTTTGAGTGCAAAAACAATAGGGCAGTTAATAGTTGGGCACTTCAACTACCCTAATATCAGTTGCGATATGAACATTATGAAGGGCACAGGGAACACAAAATTCTTGAACTGCATTCAAGAGAACTTTTTTAGCTAGCGCGTAACAAGCCCAACGAGAGGGGGCACAATTCTAGATTTAATCTTAGGAAATGAAGCTGGACAAGTGGATGAAGTAGCAGTGGGTGACCATTTTGGAGACAGTGACCATAATATAGTTAGATTTAACATAATTATGGAAAAGGACAAAGATAGAACAGGAGTAAAAGTTCAAAATTGGCAGAAGACATATTTTACAAAGCTGAGAAGTGATCTGGCGAAAGTGGACTGATTACAGCAACTTGAAGGGAAAACAGTGACAGATCAGTGAGAGACATTCAAAAGCGAGATTCTACAGACACAGTGTAGGCATCTCCCCACAAAGGAAAAGGTGGTGCTGCCAAATCTAGAGCCCCCTGGTTATCCAGAAGTATACAGGGTACAATAAAGCAGAAAAATAAACCTTATGACAGTCACAAAAAGCTTAATACTGTAGAAAGCCTAGAGGAGAAAGTACAAGGGTGAAGTAAAAAAGGTAATTAGGGAAGCAAAGAGAGAATATGAAAAAAATAATGGCAGGTAAGATCAAAGAAAACCCGAAGATGTTTTACCAATACATTAAGAGTAAAATGAGAACTAAGGGAAAGATCGGGCCTATCAGCAATGTACATGGTAACTTGTGCGTTGATGCTGAAGATGTGGGGAAGATTCTCAATGAAAACTTTGTCTGTTTTCATTAAGAGCGTAAAGTTTTAAATAATAAATATAGTGAGAGAGTAAGTAATGGAGGGACTGACATCCTTGAAGGTGGATAATTAACCAGGACTGGATGGACTGTATGCCAGGCTGTTAAAGGAGGTCAGGGAGAAAGTAGCAGATGCTCTGAGGACCATTTTCCAATCCTCAGCAGATACAGGTGAGATACCAGAGGATTGGAGGTGTGCAAACATTGTACCATTATTTAAAAAGGATGCGAGGGATAGGCCAAAAACTTATAGGCCGGTCAGTCTGACTTCAGTGGTGGGAAAATTATTGGAATCAATTCTGAGAGACAGGATAAACTGTCACTTAGAAAGGAACGGATTGGCCAGGGATAGTCAGCATGGTATTGTTAGGGAAAGATCGTGTCTTACTAACTTAATAGAAATTTTTGAGGAAATAACAAGGAGGATTGATGAGGGTAATACAGTTGATGCTGTCTACATGAATTTTAGTAAGGTATTTGACAAAGTCTCACATGGCAGACTGATCAGAAAATGAGATCCCATGGGATACAGGGGAATGTGGTGAGTTGGATCCAAAATTGGCTCAGTGACAGGAAACAAAGGGTAATGATTGATGGCTATTTTTGCGAGTGAAAAGTAGCTTCCAGTGTGTTCCACAGGGATCAGTGTTGGGTCCCTTGCTGTTTATTATATATATTAATGATTTGAACTTAAATGTAGGTGGCATGACTGGGAAATTTGCAGATGAGATAAAAATTGGCTGTGTAGTTGATAGTGAAGAGGATAGCTTTCGACTCCAAAATGATATCAATGGTTTGGCTAAGTGGGTGGAAAAGTGGTAGATGGAATTCAATCCAGGGAAGTGGGAGGTAATGCATTTGCGGAGGGCAAACAAAGCCAGGGAATACACAATAAATAGGATGCTATTGGGAGGAGTAGAGAAAATAAGAGACCATGTTGTGCATCTCCATAGGTCCCTGAAGGTGGCAGTTCAGGTGGATAAGATGGTAAAGAAAGCATATAGAATGTCTTCCTTTATTGGACAAAGTATTTAATACAGGGATGTAATGCTGGAACTGTATAAAATGCTGGTTAGGCCACAGCTGGAATTTTGTGTACAGTTCTGGTCTCCACATTGCAGGAAGGACATAATAGCTCTGGAGAGAGTACAGAGGAGATTTACAAGAATGTTGCCAGGGCTTGAAAATTGCAGCTATGAGGAGAGATTGGGTAGGCTGGGGTTATTTTCCTTAGAACAGAGAAGGCTGAGGGGTGACCTAATTGAGGTGTACAAAATGATGAGGGGTCTAGATAGGGTAGACAGGAAAAACTTGTTTCCCCCAGCTGAGGGGTCAATTACCAAGAGGCACAGGTTTAAGATGATTGGTAGAAGGATTAGAGGGGACATGAGGAAAAGCAACTTCACCCAGAGGGTGGTTGGTGTTTGGAATTCATTCCCTGAACTGGTTGTTGAGGCTGAAACACTCAACTCATTTAAATGATACCTGGATCTACACCTGAGGTGCTGTAATCTGCAAGGCTACAGAGCAGGTGCTGGAAAATGAGCAGCTAGTTTCTCTTTCCTCTTTTTGGCCAGCACAGACACAATGGGCTGAATGGCCTCTTTCTGTACCATAACTTTTCTCTGGCTCTGTGGCAATTTGACAAAACGCAGATTTGCTCAAAAATATTTTTGTCTTTTTTCATTCTGCAAGGACCTTTACTTCAACCTGCTAGACACAAGCTCAAAATATTTTTTTCTAACACAACCAAAAAACTAAAATATGTGTTACCCTACTGTAACAAAGAATCATTAAGCACAGAAGGAAGCCATTCAGCCCTTTGTGCCTGTGGCAGCTCTTTGAAAATGCTTTCTAATTGCTCTCTCGCGTAGCCTTGAATATTTTTCCTCTGTGTAAATGTACTCACAAACACAACCTTTCCTGACTTTAAGCAGCTTCTTTAGGTCTTTCACTTGGAGGCCTGAGCTTCCCTGAAAGCCTGGGCTTGAAGTTGGCTTTGTTAGCTGAAGGCTGGTACCATCACATCTGGGTCTGCTGTCACCAGGCCGGGGTCACAGCATGTGCACGGTACACAATATCCCAGGGTGGTTCAGTAGTCCCCGCTTCATCAACAGCTCTCACAGCACATTTCTGTCTTACTGACTGATACGAACTGCTGGAAGATTAACTTGAAAGCCCCTTTCCCAGTGCTGTTGTCTACCACAACACTTCATCCTCTCCCTGTGCTGCTGTGCCCCACTATACTCATAGGAACATGGGAACTGCACAAAGTCGCTCAGTCCCACCATTCAATGAGATCATGGCTGATCTCCAACCTATCAATCAATCCCAGAGCTAGCATCAATTGTCTTTTGCAAAAGAGAGTTCCCAACTTCTACCATCCTTTACATAAAGAAGTGCTTCCTCATTTCACTCCTGAACAGTCTGATTTTAATTTTTAGACTATGCCCCCCTAGTCCTACACTCCCCACAGCAGAAATAGTTTCTCTCTATCTATCCCATCTCTTCCCCTTAATACCTTAAAAATGATGACCAAATCGTCCCTTAGCCTTTGTAATTCTGGGAAGTACAATCCTATTTTGTGAAATATCTCATGATTTAACCCTTGGAGTCCATGGAGCGTTCTGAAAAATCCACACTGCACTCCCCACAAGGTGAGTGTGTCCTTCCTAAGGTATGGGATCCAGAACTGTTCCCAGTAACTCAACGTGTGATCAAACCAGGCCTTTGTATCCCTGAAGCATAACCTCTAACCTTTTGTATTCTAGTCTTCTAGATATAAAGGTCAGCATTCCACTAGCCTTCATGATTATTCTCTGTCCATGATGTTTAATGATCTATACATCTGGTCCCTCAAACTCTTTTGGGCTTCCACTGTTTCCAGCTTTTCACCATTTAGCAAGTACCCTGTCCTATCAACTTTCAGTCAAAAGTGGATGATTTCACATTTGCCTACATTGAAAACCATTTGCCACAGTTTGGTCCGTTCACTTAACCTATTAATATCTCGTAATGTTATGTTTCCATCTACCACCCCACTGTGTTACTGTCCCTCATTGCAACCTGCCTCCTTCCAGTGCTGCTGCCTCCCACTTCACCCCAACCCCCTCATCAGTACTCCAGCTTAGCAGCAGAATAATACTATGAATAATTCCATGGGAGATCTGCTTTGGGAATTCTGTGCACAGAAAAACATGGGTGGTGTATATGTCCAGATTCCCAGAATTTTCAACTGGGAAAATGGCCTCCCACCCCTTGCAGCACTAACCCCCCCACCCCCCAATTTACATCCAGTACCTCTTGTGAAGACTCTTCCATTTGATTGTCCAGCTCTTTAATCTTCCGGTTAATCTCTTCCACATTGTTCAGGATGAACATACATTCTTCTTCCAGCTGAGAAATTCTCTCTTTCATGTTCCTCTCTGCCAATTCCTTGTCCTCCTGAAAAACAAAGATCAAATTGCTTCACTGAGCATCGCTTGCATCGACCCCAAACAGAACAGCTGGCAGTGAACTGAGAAACAAGATGAAGCCAAAGATTCCCATGCTCACTCCTCCAGAAAAGAAAGGAAATCTCCAGTCCTGCATTCTCACTCCATAATTGGGGGAACCTTGGTTTTCATTGTCAAGGTGACCAAGTGACTGGCTGAAAAGTAATCAAGTGCCAAAGTCTATTTGTAGAGCATTGTAGTCTAGAATCTTTGCACTGGTTTGAAATTTTCAAGATATTTTAGCTAAAAAATCATATAAACATGACCAGAACCTTGGAAGCTTTTAAAGTTCCCATTTTCAAGGACTTCACTCTTCAGGTCAGACTAAGAATAGAATGAATTCAGGGTCCAACTATTTATAGCAATGTTCCTTATGGAACAGTGCTGTTTTTTTTAATTCGTTCACAGAATTGAACATCGCTGGCTGGGCCAGCGTTTGTTGCTCAAGCCTAGTTGCCCTTGAGAAGTTGATGATGAGCTGCATTCTTGAACCGCTACAGTCCACGTGGTGTAGGTACACCCACAGTGCTGTTAGGGATGGAGTCCCAGGATTTTGACCCAGTGATGACAGGTCAGTGTGGCTCAGTTAGTTGCATCTCACCTCTGAATCAAGAGGCTCTGGATTCAAGTCCCACTCCAGGACTTGAGCGCAAAAAACAAGGTTGACACTCCAGTGCAGTACTCAGGCAGTGTCAATCCCTTGGATGGGATGTTAAACTGAGACCTCATCCAGTCAGATAGGCATAAAAGTTCCCATGACACACTCTTATGAACAGGGGAGCCCCCAGCACCCCCCAGTCCTCCCGCCACCCCCAGCCCCCAGTGACCTCGTCAATATTTATCTGTCAACCAACATCACTGAAACAGATTATCTGGTCATCATTAGAGAATCTTGCTGTCTTTGGGAGCTTGCTGTGTGCAACTTGGCTGCCACGTTTCTTCCATGACTAACAGTGGCTACACTTCAAAAGTACTTCATTGGTTGTAAATGGCATTGGGACATTCAGAGGTTGGTGAAAGGTGCTACATAAATGAAAGTTCTTTCACATAGCAGGCTTCGAACCAAGAGAGAAGAGGATTTTATGTCATGAGCTTGCGCTATACTTGAGTCCATGATTGAGAGGGTAAAGAACACACTAAATGTTCCGATTCTGGGTTTTAGCTCAAACTGATGGGAACGCTGCAGGATAAGTTAGGTCAAGTGGGAGAGCTGGGATGGAGACCAGGCAGACCGCAATTAACCCAGGCCAGTCCATTGTGATGTAGAGAGTGCAGAATGCTGACTTAAGGGGTTGTTGTGTTTCGCCTGTGGTCTTCAGTGCCTTTTCAGTTGCTGGTTAGACAGTCCAGGCTGAGATGGTGCAGTCTGCAGACCTCTCTCTCAGTGAAGCTGCAATAGGACCAGTGCTGTCCAATCCTCTTTGTGGATAAGGTCTTTCTGTTGGGTGCCCCTCTCCTTCTGAGGGAAATCAGTTGGAGGAAGCAGGGTGAGAGCGTTGGGGTAATCAGCAGCCATAGGAGCACAGTGATAAGGATGGGGTCATGGGAGGGGGCCAGGCCCAGAGAATGGAATGTCAGAAGGTGGCAAAACAAGGCAGCACAGCAAGATCTCAGTATGCTAGCACAATGACGAGTGGCTTGGATCAGCCCCATCACTGTAAGCGGGTGACCGTTGGAGAGGCAAATCTCAAACCGCGAGCATGGTGGGGCAATGACATGGCAAGGATCCCAGAGAGAAGATATAATGACAGCTTGAGAAAGCTGAGAGATCAAAACCTTGTTCAGTAATTAAGCAGGAGGGGCATGGTGGGGGCTGGGGAAAGTGAGCAAGGCTAGTGCAAAGCAGGTACTGAGAGAATGCTGTGAAATGATGGGTTAAGCATGGAACTGAGAGCAGGTAAGATAATTCCCACTCCAGGTCTTCAGCAGAAAAATCTAGGCTGATACACACAGTGCAGTACTGAGGGAGTGCTGCACTGTCCGAGGGCCAGTACTGAGGGAGTGCTGCACTGTCCGAGGGCCAGTACTGAGGGAGGGCTGCACTGTCCGAGGGCCAGTACTGAGGGAGGGCTGCACTGTCCGAGGGCCAGTACTGAGGGAGGGCTGCACTGTCCGAGGGCCAGTACTGAGGGAGTGCTGCACTGTCGGAGGGCCAGTTTTGAGGGAGGACCGCAATGTCGGAGGGCCAGTACTGAGGGAAGGCTGCACTGTCGGAGGGAATGTACTGAGGAAGGGTCGCACTATCAGAGGGCCAGTACTGAGGAGGACTGCACAATGGGAGAGCCGCATTGTGGGAGCTCCAATACTGAGAGAGGGCCGCATTGTTGGAGGGCCAGTACTGAGGGAGTGCCGCACTATCAGAGGATCAGCACTGAGGGAGTGCCGCACTATCGGAGGGTCAGCACTGAGGGAGTGCCGCACTATCAGAGGATCAGCACTGAGGGAGTGCCGCACTATCAGAGGATCAGCACTGAGGGAGTGCCGCACTATCGGAGGGTCAGCACTGAGGGAGTGCCGCACTATCAGAGGATCAGCACTGAGGGAGTGCCGCACTATCGGAGGGTCAGCACTGAGGGAGTGCCGCACTATCGGAGGGTCAGCACTGAGGGAGTGCCGCACTATCGGAGGGTCAGCACTGAGGGAGTGCCGCACTATCAGAGGATCAGCACTGAGGGAGTGCCGCACTATCGGAGGGTCAGCACTGAGGGAGTGCCGCACTATCAGAGGATCAGCACTGAGGGAGTGCCGCACTATCGGAGGGTCAGCACTGAGGGAGTGCCGCACTATCGGAGGGTCAGCACTGAGGGAGTGCCGCACTATCGGAGGGTCAGCACTGAGGGAGTGCCGCACTATCAGAGGATCAGCACTGAGGGAGTGCCGCACTATCGGAGGGTCAGCACTGAGGGAGTGCCGCACTATCGGAGGGTCAGCACTGAGGGAGTGCCGCATTGTTGGAGGGCCAGTACTGAGGGAGTGCCGCACTATCAGAGGATCAGCACTGAGGGAGTGCCGCACTATCGGAGGGTCAGCACTGAGGGAGTGCCGCACTATCGGAGGGTCAGCACTGAGGGAGTGCCGCACTATCGGAGGGTCAGCACTGAGGGAGTGCCGCACTATCAGAGGATCAGCACTGAGGGAGTGCCGCACTATCGGAGGGTCAGCACTGAGGGAGTGCCGCACTATCGGAGGGTCAGCACTGAGGGAGTGCCGCACTATCGGAGGGTCAGCACTGAGGGAGTGCCGCACTATCGGAGGGTCAGCACTGAGGGAGTGCCGCACTATCGGAGGGTCAGCACTGAGGGAGTGCCGCACTCTCGGAGGGTCAGCACTGAGGGAGTGCCGCACTCTCGGAGGGTCAGCACTGAGGGAGTGCCGCACTCTCGGAGGGTCAGCACTGAGGGAGTGCCGCACTCTCGGAGGGTCAGCACTGAGGGAGTGTCACACTATCGGAGGGTCAGCACTGAGGGAGTGCCGCACTCTCGGAGGGTCAGCACTGAGGGAGTGCTGCATCGCACTGTCAGAGCTGCTGTCTTTCAGATCCCATGGCAGTATTTCAAAGAAGAGCAGGGGCGTTCTCCCTGGTGACATGGCCAATATTTATCCCTCAATCAACCGCAAAAAAAACTGGTTATCTGGTCACTATTACATTGCTGTTTGTGGAATCAGCAGCGACTACACTTCAAAAAGTACTTTGTTGGATTTGAAGTGCTTTGGGGCATCTAGTGACCATATAAGGCGCTATATAAATGCAAATCTTTCTTTCCTTAAACACAAACAGGAAATAAATTCCATCATTACAACTCAGTTGGGGACTGTACAAATGTCAACTCTGGAGCGGGTCAGTCAGAGCAAGCTATGTAGATTAATAATTAACATTCCGGAATCTCGGCTCAATTGTCTTTGGAAATCTGAGAAGATTGCCTGATGTCCAGTAGTGACTGCAGCAACTGAAGTTTGAGAGATTCCACATTGTTCACACATTGTCACTGGATAAAATCAGCTTTGACATGTGCAGCTCCGGGCTCTAACTCTTGCACAGGGATATGTAAACCTTTCCCATGTGCACCAGGAAGACAGATAGCCACCAGCTGAACTGCACTGATAAAAAGAGCAAAGTAAATTAAAGAGAGCGTGGAAAATGGGCTGCTAAATCTCCAGGAGTCACAATGGTCCCAGCATCATCGACCCCCCCCCCGTCACATTGAGTACACGAGCAATTCTGCAAAGGTGCCTGTTACGTGTAACTCTCGCGCCGAGAGATGTGGACAGTAGCTTCATCACCACAGCAATGTGGGACAAGTTAACCATGGAGAAGACTGAAGTCCAGATCAAATACAAATTGCGCAGCAGCTAACTTGGCCATAACTTAGAGCATGCTCAGTGTCCAACGCCCACAATAAGCCACCCTCCCTAACAGTGATTAGTATTAGCAAATTGGGTTCACTGCCAATAATGGCCGAGTCAGGTCAGAAATCTCTCACTTGAAATGAGTGGTAAAACAAGGTGCTGTGGAGAGTAACCTCGTGTTAAACATATTGGTTAACAACAGGAGGCAGCCAAATTCTCTGACCATGACTTTGGAACATGGAGCTGGATCACTCAGCCCTATCCAATCTCCCCATTCCCATGTACAGGACAGGGTGCCTCCAATTCCTGGGGCATTGGGACCGGCTCTGGGGGAGATGGGGCCTGTACAGGCCGGACAGGTTGCACCCGAACAGAGCCAGGGCCGAGTTCCTTGAGGGGTGATTTGCTGGTGCTGTTGAAGAGGGTTTTAATTAACTTGGCAAGGGTGTGGGGGCCAAGAGATAATGACAGACGAACATGTGCATAGATACAGCTTTGCCTGAATGACAGGAATCAGAGAGCAATGGTTAATGAATGTCTTTCGGACTGGAGGAAGGTTTGTAGTGGAGTTCCCCAGGGGTCAGTGTTGGGATCGTTGTTTTTCCTGATATATGTTGATGATCTAGACCTTGGTGTACAGGTCACAATTTCAAAATTTGTGGATTATACAAAACTTGGAAACATTGTGAACTGTGAGGAGGATAGTGTAGAACTTATAAAGGACACAGACAGGTTGGTGGAATGGGCAGAGAGGTGGCCAATGAAGTGAAATGTGGGGAAATGTGAAGTGATTCATTTTACTACATGTGTTGGCAAGTGGCAAATGGCATTCATGCCACACATGTTCCAGGCAATGACCATCTCCACAAGAGAGAATCTAACCATCACCCCTTGATGTTCAATAGCATTACCATCACTGAATCACTGACCACTATCAACATCCTGGGGTTTACCATTGAAACTGAACTGGACCATCCATATAAATACTGTGGCTACTAGGACAGAGGCTAGGAATCCTGCAGAGAGTAACTCACCTCGACTCCCCAAAGCCTGTTCACCATCTACAAGGCACAAGTCAGGATTGTGATGGAATACTCTTCACTTGCCTGGATGAGTGCAGCTCAACATTAGCCAGGACAAAGCAGCCTGCTTGATTGGCATCACATCCACAAACATTCACTCCCTCCACCACCAACGCACAGTAGCAGCAGTGTGTACCATCTACAAGATGCACTGCAGGGATTCACCAAGGCTTCTTAGACAGTACCTTCCAAACCCACAACCACTACCATCTAGAAGGACAAGGACCGCAGATAGATGCAAACACCACCACCTGGAAGTTCCCCTCCAAGCCACTCATCATCCTGACTTGGAAATATATCGCTGTTCCCCTTCACTGTCACTGGGTCAAAATCCTGGAACCCCCTTCCTAACAGCACTGCAGATGTACCTACACCACATGGACTGCACCAGATCAAGGAGGCAGCTCACCAAGAACTTCTCAAGGGCAATTAGGGATGGACAATAAATGCTGGTCTAGCCAGCAAAGCCCACATCCTGTCAATGAATAAAAAAAACTAGCAAAACCATGGAGAGAGAATATAAAATGAAGGGTACAATTCTAAAGAGCAGAGGGAGTTTAGGTATATGTGCAGAATTCATTAAAGATGACAGGACAGGTTGAGAAAGTGGTTTATGAAGCATACAGTATCCTGGGCTTTCTTAATAGGGGCATAGAGCACAAGAGCAAGGAGGTTATGTTGAATTTGGGGAAATCACTAGTTTGGCCTTAGCTGGAGTATTCTGTCCAGTTCTGGGCACCACACTTTAGAAAGGATGTGAAGGCAATGGAGAGAGCGCAGAAAAGATTCTCAAGAATGGTTCCAGGGATGAGGAACTTCAGTATGAAGATAGATTGGTGAAGCTGGGGCTGTTCACCATGAAGAAGATTTGATAGAGGTATTCAAAATCATGAGGAGTCTGGACAGAGTAGATAGGGAGAAACTGTTCCCACTCGTGAGGATATCGGGAATGAGAGGGCACAGATTTAAAGTAATTAGCAAAAGAAACAAAGGCGATATCAGAAAAATAATTTTCACGCAGTGAGTGGTTAGGGTCTGGAATGCACTGCCTGACAGTGTGGTGGAGGCAGGTTCAATCGAAGCATTCAAAAGGGAATTAGACTGTTCTCTGAAAAAGAAAAATGTGCAGGGTTACGGGGGAAGGCAGGAGAGTGACACTAAGAGAAATATGCATTAGGGGAGCTGGTGTAGATATGACGGGCTGAATGGCCTCCTACTGTGCTGTAACAATTCAGTAACTCCGCGATCTCCCCATTCCCATGGACAGTAGCTCTATCCGATCCTCATTCCCATGCACAGTAATTCTATCCGATCCCCATTCCCATGCACAGTAGCTCTATCCGATCTTCGCATTCCCGTGTACAGTAATTCTATCCAATCCCCATTCCCGTGTACAGTAGCTCTATCCGATCTTCGCATTCCCGTGCACAGTAGTTCTATCCGATCTTCGCATTCCCGTGTACAGTAATTCTATCCGATCCCCATTCCCGTGTACAGTAGCTCTATCCGATCTTCGCATTCCCATGTACAGTAGTTCTATCCGATCTTCGCATTCCCGTGTACAGTAATTCTATCTGATTCCCATTCCCGTGTACAGTAGTTCTATCCGATCTTCGCATTCCCTTGTACAGTAGTTCTATCCAATCTTCGCATTCCTGTGTACAGTAGTTCTATCCGATCTCCATTCCTGTGCACAGTGGTTCTATCCGATCTCCATTCCTGTGCACAGTGGTTCTATCCGATCCCCATTCCTGTGTACAGTAGTTCTATCCAATCCCCATTCCCGTGCACAGTAGTTCTATCCGATCCTCATCCCCATGTACAGTAGTTCTATCTGATCCTCATTCCCGTGTACAGTAATTCTATCCGATCCCCATTCCCGTGTACAGTAGCTCTATCCGATGTTCGCATTCCCATGTACAGTAGTTCTATCCGATCTTCGCATTCCCGTGTACAGTAATTCTATCCGATCCCCATTCCCGTGTACAGTAGCTCTATCCGATTTTCGCATTCCCATGTACAGTAGTTCTATCCGATCTTCGCATTCCCGTGTACAGTAATTCTATCTGATCCCCATTCCCGTGTACAGTAGTTCTATCCGATCTTCGCATTCCCTAGTACAGTAGTTCTATCCAATCTTCGCATTCCTGTGTACAGTAGTTCTATCCGATCTCCATTCCTGTGCACAGTGGTTCTATCCGATCCCCATTCCTGTGTACAGTAGTTCTATCCAATACAAAAACAGAATTACCTGGAAAAACTCAGCAGGTCTGGCAGCATCGGCGGAGAAGAAAAGAGTTGACGTTTCGAGTCCTCATGACCCTTCGACAGAACTTGAGTTCGAGTCCTGGACTCGAACTCAAGTTCTGTCGAAGGGTCATGAGGACTCGAAACGTCAACTCTTTTCTTCTCCGCCGATGCTGCCAGACCTGCTGAGTTTTTCCAGGTAATTCTGTTTTTGTTTTGGATTTCCAGCATCCGCAGTTTTTTTGTTTTTATATTTTAGTTCTATCCAATCCCCATTCCCGTGTACGGTAGTTCTATCCAATCCCCATTCCCGTGCACAGTAGTTCTATCCGATCCTCATCCCCATGTACAGTAGTTCTATCTGATCCTCATTCCCGTGTACAGTAATTCTATCCGATCCCCATTCCCGTGTACAGTAGCTCTATCCGATCTTCGCATTCCCGTGTACAGTAGTTCTATCCGATCTTCGCATTCCCGTGTACAGTAATTCTATCCGATCCCCATTCCCGTGTACAGTAGCTCTATCCGATCTTCGCATTCCCATGTACAGTAGTTCTATCCGATCTTCGCATTCCCGTGTACAGTAATTCTATCTGATTCCCATTCCCGTGTACAGTAGTTCTATCCGATCTTCGCATTCCCTTGTACAGTAGTTCTATCCAATCTTCGCATTCCTGTGTACAGTAGTTCTATCCGATCTCCATTCCTGTGCACAGTGGTTCTATCCGATCTCCATTCCTGTGCACAGTGGTTCTATCCGATCCCCATTCCTGTGTACAGTAGTTCTATCCAATCCCCATTCCTGTGCACAGTAGTTCTATCCGATCCTCATCCCCATGTACAGTAGTTCTATCTGATCCTCATTCCCGTGTACAGTAATTCTATCCGATCCCCATTCCCGTGTACAGTAGCTCTATCCGATGTTCGCATTCCCATGTACAGTAGTTCTATCCGATCTTCGCATTCCCGTGTACAGTACTTCCATCCGATCTTCGCATTCCCGTGTACAGTAATTCTATCCAATCCCCATTCCCGTGTACAGTAGCTCTATCCGATCTTCGCATTCCCGTGTACAGTAGTTCTATCCGATCTTCGCATTCCCGTGTACAGTAATTCTATCCGATCCCCATTCCCGTGTACAGTAGCTCTATCCGATTTTCGCATTCCCATGTACAGTAGTTCTCTCCGATCTTCGCATTCCCGTGTACAGTAATTCTATCTGATCCCCATTCCCGTGTACAGTAGTTCTATCCGATCTTCGCATTCCCTAGTACAGTAGTTCTATCCAATCTTCGCATTCCTGTGTACAGTAGTTCTATCCGATCTCCATTCCTGTGCACAGTGGTTCTATCCGATCCCCATTCCTGTGTACAGTAGTTCTATCCAATACAAAAACAGAATTACCTGGAAAAACTCAGCAGGTCTGGCAGCATCGGCGGAGAAGAAAAGAGTTGACGTTTCGAGTCCTCATGACCCTTCGACAGAACTTGAGTTCGAGTCCTGGACTCGAACTCAAGTTCTGTCGAAGGGTCATGAGGACTCGAAACGTCAACTCTTTTCTTCTCCGCCGATGCTGCCAGACCTGCTGAGTTTTTCCAGGTAATTCTGTTTTTGTTTTGGATTTCCAGCATCCGCAGTTTTTTTGTTTTTATATTTTAGTTCTATCCAATCCCCATTCCCGTGTACGGTAGTTCTATCCAATCCCCATTCCCGTGCACAGTAGTTCTATCCGATCCTCATCCCCATGTACAGTAGTTCTATCTGATCCTCATTCCCGTGTACAGTAATTCTATCCGATCCCCATTCCCGTGTACAGTAGCTCTATCCGATCTTCGCATTCCCGTGTACAGTAGTTCTATCCGATCTTCGCATTCCCGTGTACAGTAATTCTATCCGATCCCCATTCCCGTGTACAGTAGCTCTATCCGATCTTCGCATTCCCATGTACAGTAGTTCTATCCGATCTTCGCAATCCCGTGTACAGTAATTCTATCTGATTCCCATTCCCGTGTACAGTAGTTCTATCCGATCTTCGCATTCCCTTGTACAGTAGTTCTATCCAATCTTCGCATTCCTGTGTACAGTAGTTCTATCCGATCTCCATTCCTGTGCACAGTGGTTCTATCCGATCTCCATTCCTGTGCACAGTGGTTCTATCCGATCCCCATTCCTGTGTACAGTAGTTCTATCCAATCCCCATTCCCGTGCACAGTAGTTCTATCCGATCCTCATCCCCATGTACAGTAGTTCTATCTGATCCTCATTCCCGTGTACAGTAATTCTATCTGATCCCCATTCCCGTGTACAGTAGATCTATCCGATGTTCGCATTCCCATGTACAGTAGTTCTATCCGATCTTCGCATTCCCGTGTACAGTACTTCCATCCGATCTTCGCATTCCCGTGTACAGTAATTCTATCCAATCCCCATTCCCGTGTACAGTAGCTCTATCCGATCCTCATCCCCATGTACAGTAGTTCTATCTGATCCTCATTCCCGTGTACAGTAATTCTATCCGATCCCCATTCCCGTGTACAGTAGCTCTATCCGATCTTCGCATTCCCGTGTACAGTAGTTCTATCCGATCTTCGCATTCCCGTGTACAGTAATTCTATCCAATCCACATTCCCGTGTACAGTAGCTCTATCCGATCTTCGCATTCCCATGTACAGTAGTTCTATCCGATCTTCGCATTCCCGTGTACAGTAATTCTATCTGATTCCCATTCCCGTGTACAGTAGTTCTATCCGATCTTCGCATTCCCTTGTACAGTAGTTCTATCCAATCTTCGCATTCCTGTGTACAGTAGTTCTATCCAATCTCCATTCCTGTGCACAGTGGTTCTATCCGATCTCCATTCCTGTGCACAGTGGTTCTATCCGATCCCCATTCCTGTGTACAGTAGTTCTATCCAATCCCCATTCCCGTGCACAGTAGTTCTATCCGATCCTCATCCCCATGTACAGTAGTTCTATCTGATCCTCATTCCCGTGTACAGTAATTCTATCCGATCCCCATTCCCGTGTACAGTAGCTCTATCCGATCTTCGCATTCCCATGTACAGTAGTTCTATCCGATCTTCGCATTCCCGTGTACAGTAATTCTATCTGATCCCCATTCCCGTGTACAGTAGCTCTATCCGATCTTCGCATTCCCTTGTACAGTAGTTCTATCCAATCTTCGCATTCCTGTGTACAGTAGTTCTATCCGATCTCCATTCCTGTGCACAGTGGTTCTATCCGATCTCCATTCCTGTGCACAGTGGTTCTATCCGATCCCCATTCCTGTGTACAGTAGTTCTATCCAATCCCCATTCCCGTGCACAGTAGTTCTATCCGATCCTCATCCCCATGTACAGTAGTTCTATCTGATCCTCATTCCCGTGTACAGTAGTTCTATCCGATCTTCATTCCCGTGTTCAGTAGTTCTATCCGATGTGTCTTTTCCCTCTTATTTGTCTGATTTTCACTCCAAACCCATTCATTGTCAACCTCAGGGTCCATGGGAAATATTATCTCAAGTCCAACTTGTCAATGTTATGATGGATTCTTAATGGCTCTTGTTCTCCAGTGAGAATAAACTCCTATTCCTGTTGCCCCTGTGTCTGCTGCCAAGTGCCAGGGAGTGAGTGGCCTTTTGCTTCCAGCACTCTGAATCCTTAGCTGTAGGAAGGGATTGAGTGCTGCACACCGTCATCCAGAGTGTCCTGTACAGAGGATCACTATCAGCCTGGGGATGATATGAACTTTTGGCAAGAGTTAGTCATGACTGGCTGTGAAATTGCCTCTGGATCGACTTGCCACACTTCCCCTGATGCCAAATGGAGATACCCCCCACCACGCCCACTGCTATGTGTAACCCGTGCACAACGGAAGCCAACATCCGATTTGTAGACTGGCACAACTTTAACAACATTTGCCCCAAACTCCTTTTCCTGTCTTTATCCCCTAGACTTGAACTGTGGCATTTCTTACTGACTCCACCAGGAAAGTGCAGACCCTGTAGAAAGGACCAGTGCTGAGCAACAACTGAGATGCAGCAGCTGACAGAGCACAGCTCCTCCCTGACATGGAGGCAAGGCCATTACCACAGTGCTTACAAACAATGCTAAAGACTACAAGAGATGTGGAAATCCCTCTGGACTGTGTACTGCTGTTTCCTTTTATAAGTTGAAATGAACGATTACGGCTGTCAACACAGAACCATCTGCGTCATGTCATATTTCTCCAGCTCACGGGGAGAGTGCTCCAGATGCTGTTCCCTGACCATGCCATATCATATTTTAGCTTGTTTTAGATCCGCTACAATCCCATTCTTCCTTCCGGACTGCATATCTTTCTGAGTACGGTATCAATACGCAGACAAATATCTCAGCCATCCAGTCAAAGGCATTTCGCTGCTTTTAAGGAGGAACTGTAAACAATAGGAAGAGCGGGAAGAGACCATCTAACGATGGTGTGGTGGTGCTGTCAGCGGACTAGTGTTTCAGGTACCCAGGGTAATGCTCCGGGGATCCGTGTTCAAATCCCACCGTTTGAATACCATAAAAAATTTGGAATTAAAAGTCTAATGATAACCATGAAACTGTTGTTGTAAAATCCCATCTGGTTCACGAATGGCCTGGCCTACACATGACTCCAGGCCCACAGCAATATGGTTGACTCTTAAATGTCCTCTGAAATGGCCTCGCAAGGCCACTCAATTTTCAAGGGCAATTAAGGATGGGCCAGAAACACCCACATCCCATGAACAAATAAAAAAAATAAAAGAGGGTGAGGGGCAGAGGTACCTGGGGGATGTATGTGCACAAATCAGTGAAGGTGGTAGGACAGGTTGAGGGCACGGTTAATAAAGCGTTCAGCATCCTGGGCCTTATCCATAGGAGCTTGGAGTAGAGAAGCCAGGAAGTTATAAGCGGTAAGCCTGTATAAAACATTGGTTCGGCCTCAGCTAGACTATTGTGTCCAATTCTGGGCATCACACTTTAGGAAGGATGTGAAGGCATTTGAGAGAGAGTGCAGAAAAGATTCACGAGGATGTGAAACACTCCAGGTGTGAAGATAGGTCGGAGAAGCTGAGACTCTTTGGAGAAGAGAAGATTTAAGAGATTTGATAGAGGTATTCAAAGTCAGAAGGGGTCTGGACAGTGTCTGCAGGGAGAACCTGTTCCCATTGGTGGAAGGGTCGACCACAAGAGGGCAGAGATTTAACGTAATTGGCAAAAGAAGCAATAGTAACATATGGGAAAGCGATTTTACGCAGGGAGTGGTTAGGGTCTGGGATGCACTGCCTGAGAGTGTGGTGGAGACAGGTTCAATCATGGCTTTCAAAAGGGAATTGGATCATTATCTGAAGAGAAAACATTTGCTGGGCTACAGGGAAGAGGTGGGGAGTAGTGGCACTAGCTGAGTTGCTCTTGTAGAAAGCTGACACTGATACAATGGGCTGAATGGCCTCCTCTGTGTTGTAACCATTTTATGATTAGCTACATTCTGACCTCAGTCTGGAAGGTGCCTCATTAGATTTTGACCCAGAGTCAGAATTCCCAGCAGTTCAAAGCCCAATTTCTCAAACTCACTAACAAGTCATTTATTTTTTAAAGAACACTATATAGGTCAAGCATTGTGTCACAGAATCATACAGCACAGGAGGTCATTCAGCCCATCATGCTTGTGTTGGCTCTCACCTGCTCTTTTTCCAATAGCCTTGTAAATCTCTCCTTTCATATAAACAAGTTATCAAATTCCCTTTTTGAAAGTTCCTCTTGAAACTGCTCCCACCATTTCAGGCAGTGCATTCCAGATAATAACTCTAAATAAAAAACATTCTCATCTCTCCCCCAGACTTTTGGCCAATTCTCTTCAACTGTGTCCCCTCTGGTTGCTGACCCTCCACTGGAAACAGTTCCTCTCTATCCACTCCATTAAAACTTGTCATCATTTTAAACACTCCTATTAAATCTCCCCTTAATTGCCATATTATTCTCACTAACCTTCTCTGCTCGGAGGAGGAATCCTCTGCCTAACCTTTTTGTCAGGTGACAAGCGAAGACTTGCATTTATATAGTGCTTTTCACATCCCTGAGAGGCCCTGTGGCTAATGGAGTGCTTTTGAGGTTTTGTGGCCAAATGCAGTGATCACAGAAGCAAGTAGTACCTCAAAGCCACGGAGTTTTAGGTGAGGTTACAGATGTCCCGTGTAGTCATTCGAAGGAGACAGGAGGCATGAAGGCTCAGTGCCATTGCGTCTTTGACTAACACTGCCAGACCTGTCCTTGCCTGGAACTGAGGTGGACATTAAGTGAGAATGGGCACTCACTCAGTGCTGCATAGAAGTGCCAGCCCGGATTATATGCTCAGGTTTTTGGAGTGGGGCTTGAAGCCATCAGCTCAAATGTGAGAGTGCTACCAACTGAGCCACGGTCAGGTGTTTGGACTCGATCCCTAAGGTACTAGGAAGTGTGAGCAGCCTCCTCTATAGTCAGAGTATTAGCTTCAGTCTTCTCTAACCTCCTTTATCAACTGATGCAAAAGTGAAGCCCTGGATCAGAGACCCGTAGCTCTGTGTGTCTCTCTTTCTTCAAATTAGCTGGAGCAGCTGCAGGACTTCCTGTTGTGGAGGAGGAGCAGGGGGAATTTTTCTCCCCCACAAGAGGATCACTGAATTTTTAAGGAAAGGCCTGTGATTGGCAGTCCCCTTCCCCCACACTCGTGGAGAACATGGAAGCTCCACAAAGCACGGGTTTCCCTGTAGCCACGGGACAACACATTGTGCGCAAGGTTGCTGGGGATGGCGAGGTAGACAACAGCACAGCACAATGGCGGAGCGATTTCAATATCCAGAACATTGCAGTTCCAGTCAGAGTATAGCTGCAGTTAGAGGTCAATCCCTACCTGACCAAGAGCAACAGTGCAGGGCACAGTTAAAAAAAAAATACAACCAGAAATACAAGTAAAGAAGTAAAGCATGGTGAATTATTTTGAAGTAAGCAGTATAACCCCCTCCGGGTAACTATTAAAGATCGTCTCCTTTCTATCTAAAATGTCTCTGGAGGAATGGAGAAGTAGAGAAGCTATGCTCAAGTTGTATCAAACCTTGTTTGGGCCACTTGGAGCACTCCGAACAGCTCTTCTTTCAACGTAGTGACACTGGGGAAGGTGCAGCAAGAAGAAAATACCAGAACTGAGGAGGCACAACTCAGGTACGACTGAAAGGCTGGGGCTCTCATCTCCAAGAAAGACGTGGTTGAGGGCTGGCCCAGCAAGTGTCCTTAAAATTAAAAAGGGTAGTTTTCGAGAGTGAGACCGGAATTTTCCAGCCCCTCCGCCAGTGGGATCTTCCGGTCCCGCCAAACAATACACAAGATAAGATCACACGGAGTTAGGGGTAATATATTAGCTTGGATAGAGGATTGGCTAACCAACAGAAAGCAGAGAGTCAGGATAAATGGGTCTTTTTCTGGATGGCAAGCTGTAACTAGTGGGGTGCCACAGGGTTTGGTCCTCAGGCCCTAACTATTTACAATCTATGTTAATGACTTGGATTCAGGGATAGAAGGCACTATAGCTAAATTTGCAGATGACACAAAAATAGGTGGGAAAGTAAGTTGCAATGAAGAAATAAGAAATTTACAAATGGATATGGACAGGCTAGGTGAATGGTCCAAAATTTGGCAGATGGGGTTTAATGTGGATAAGTGTGAGGTTATCACAGAATCACACAGTGCAGAAGAGGCCCTTTGGCCCATCGAGTCTGCACTGACATGTGAGAAACACCTGACCTGCCTACCTAGTCCCATTTACCAGCACTTGACCCATAGCCTTGAATGTTATGATGTGCCAAGTGCTCATCCAGGTACTTTTTAAAGGATGTGAGGTAACCTGCCTCCACCACCCTCCCAAGCAGCGCATTCCAGACCGTCACCACCCTCTGGGTAAAAAGCTTTTTCCTCACATCCCCCCTAAACCTCCTGCCCCTCACCTTGAACTTGTGTCCCCTCGTGACTGACCCTTCAACTAAGGGGAACAGCTGCTCCCTATCCACCCTGTCCATGCCCCTCATAATTTTGTACACCTCGATCAGGTCGCCTCTTGGTCTTCTCTGTTCCAACGAAAACAACCCAAATCTATCTAACCTCTCTTCATAACTTAATTGTTTCATCCCAGGCAACATCCTGGTGAATCTCCTCTGCACCCCCTCTAGTGCAATCACATCCTTCCTATAATGTGGCGACCAGAACTGCACACAGTACTCCAGCTGTGGCCTCACCAAAGTTCTATACAACTCCAGTATGATCTCCCTACTTTTGTAATCTATGCCTCGATTGATAAAGGCAAGTGTCTTTACGCCTTTTTCACCACCCCACTAACATGCCCCTCCGCCTTCAGAGATCTATGAACACACATGCCAAGGTCCCTTTGTTCCTCCAAACTTCCTAGTGTCATGCCGTTCATTGAATACTTCATTTGGCAAATTACTCCTTCCAAAGTGTATCACCTCACACTTTTCAGGGTTAAATTCCATCTGCCACTTATCTGCCCATTTGACCATCCCATCTATATCTTCCTGTAGCCCAAGACACTCAACCTCACTGTTAACCACCCGGCCAATCTTTGTGCCATCCACAAACCTATTAATGCAACAACACTTCCCCACATAGTCATCTATGTCATTTATAAAAATGACGAATAAAAAGGGATCCATCACAGATCCCTGTGGTACGCCACTGGACACGGGCTTCCAGTCACTAAAGCATCCTTCTGTCATCACCCTCTGTCTCCTACAACTAAGCCAATTTTGAATCCACCTAATCAAATTACCCTGTATCCCTTGTGCATTTGTCTTCTTTATAAGTCCCCCATGTGGGAGCTTGTCAAAGGCTTTGCTGAAATCCATATAAACTACATCAACTGCACTACCCTCATCTACACACCTGGTCACCTCCTCAAAAAATTCAATCAAATTTGTTAGGCATGACCTCCCTCTGACAAAACCATGCTGACTATCCCTTGTAGGAGATGACTATCCCATTTTGGTCGGAAGAATAAAAAGGAGACTTATTATTTAAATAGAGAGAAACTTCAGAATGCTTCAGAGCAGAGGGATCTGGGTGTCCTCGTGCATGAATTGCTGAAAGCTAGTATGCAAGTACAGCAGGTAATACGGAAGGCAAGTGGAATTTTGGCATTTATTGCTAAAGGAATAGAGTATAAAAATAGGGAAGTGTTGTTGCAGCTGTACAAGGCATTGGTGAGACCGCACCTGGAGTACTGTGCACAGTTTTGGTCCCCTTACTTGAGGAAGGATATAGTTGCAATGGAGGCAATTCAGAGGAGGTTCACTAGATTGATTCCAAAGATGCAGGGCTTGTCTTATGAGGAGACATTGAGCAGTTTAGGCCTATACTCGCTAGAGTTTAGAAGGATGAGAGGAGATCTAATTGAGGTATATAATATGCTAAAGGGGATAGACAAAATAGACGTGGAGCAGATGTTTCCCCTTGTGGGGCATTCTAGAATGAGAGGCCATAGTTTTAGGCCAAGGGGTGGTAGATTTAAATCAGAGATGAGGAGGAATTACTTTTCTCAAAGGGTCGTGAATCTGTGGAATTCACTACCTCAGAGTGCAGTGGATGCCGGGACGCTGAATAAATTTAAGGAGGAGATAGACAGATTTTTAATTAGTAACGGGTTGAAAGGTTATGGGGAGAGGGCAGGAAACTGGAGTTGAGGCCGAAATGAGATCAGCCATGATCGTATTGAATGGCGGGGCAGGCTCGTGGGGCTGAATTGCCTACTCCTGCCCCTAGTTCTTATGTTCTTATTTTTGAATGGTTTGCTGCATTTCCAGCCCTGGCCCCATCCCTGCCACAATGGGGCCGGAAAATTCTGCCCATCAGGGAGGCCAGACCAGGGGTCATCTAACATAGACCAACAGGAAATTCAGGAGAAACTTCTTTACCCTGAGAGTGGTTTGAATGTGGAACTCGCTACCACAGGGAATAGTTGAGGTGAATAGAATAGACGCATTTAAAGGGAAGCCGAATAAACACATGAGAGAAAGGAATGGAGAATATGCCGATAATTTTCGATGAAGATAGGTGGCTTGTGTGAATACTGAACTGTCTGTTCCTAAGGTATGAACATTGGAGTTAGGAGCAGGAGCAGGCTGTTCGGCCTGTGTATTATACATTCTGTGTAAGCCTTCAGCCAGTGATAGGAAATTCCTAGATAATCTTCCACCTCCAAAACCGTCAGGCATCACTCTCCCTTTTCACTCGCTTTTCTAACTGCCTTTGACTTCCCAGTTTTGACACACCACTGGGACATAACAAGGCTCCTGGAGCATTGCTGGCTGCATACTATGGTGCTGAATAGTCCCTCAACCTCCCCCCACCAATTCACCCCACCAGGAGGCCACCCACCTCTCTCCCATATTTTTAATATGCCATTCTCGCTCTCTCTCCACAAATAGCCCTTACAGGCTCTGTATGGAACAGGCACTGACAGTGCCGCCTGGCTGTTGGCACACCCCACTGGCATTCTCCTCCAATGGTTTATTGCCTCGCAGCTAGTGTGTGACAAGTCCCAAGTCAGAGTAAACCCAGTGTCATTTCTCAAACTAGCATTTTATTGTGAGCTGAAGCATATGCAGTCCCTCAAACTATTTAAAGAATTGTGTTCGCTTTGAAAGTCTGGGAGCTGGATAATTTCAATTGAACTTACACAGGAAGTGTTGCAAGCGCCAGGTCACTTCGATTTTAGCCAATTTATCCACCCAGAATCATCATCTTCCAGCCAATCATCAAACTGTTCAATGGTCATGTGACAAATATTATAAAGCCCGTCCCCTCCCTTGACGACCTGCTTCAAGGGGTCATGGGGACGGTAACAGCAATCATTAGCAATTTATTTAAGCAAATTATTCTTCCGATTCTCTATCTTTGATCTCTTTATTCCCTGTCAACAACATTCATCAACTTAAGTGGAACACAAAGTTAATCGTGGGAAAATATTCAGCTCCCTCCAGGTTTCAGGTCTCTGCATTCGGGTTCAGAAATTACAGAGACTGAAAATTGTTCACCAATGATCCCATCAATCCTCATCCTCTCATCTGACCCTTGACCTAAAGGCTGAACTATGTCTTGACTTCCCATGCCCAAAAATAGCAGTGATCAACTCACTGTTTTGAAAAGATGCCATGCATCAGCATTTAGTGTCAGCTGTCACTCTGTAGTGCTCTGAGTCACAAGGTCATGGGTTCAAGCCCAACTTCAGGAGCTGAGCCCCTAATCTAGGCTGACACTCCAGTGTAGTAATGAGGGTGTACTGCACAGTTGGAGGTACCATTTCTTGAATGAGACATGAAACCTGAGTGTTAACTGCTCTCAGGAGCATGGGTGATCTCCTGAGACCACTAATCGAGGAAAACAAAAAGCAGGAGTTTCTGGTGCCCTGAGCCAAGGTCAATGTCTAATGTGTCATTATTAATGCCCGGCGTTCTGATTCAAGACAGCACGCAGCGGAAATCCACTCTGCTAACCCCACCGTTATACTTGTTTTTGCATTTCCCTCACACGTCAACTGGAGCTGAACTGGTTCCTACTGCTTAGAATACTGGGCCACGTGGACTGGTCAGCTTGACCATTTTGGATCCTTTAAAGAAAGTGAAGATGAATATGTGAAGCAGATAAAATTGTCTGTCTATGGGGCAAGAATCTTGGATTGTTCCAGTCAAGAGCCACCTCATATCAGATGGGCTGAATGGCCTCCTCCCGTGCTGTAAATGTCTATGGTTCATTAGGATTAGAAGAGTGGTGCCAATTCACACCATTCCAACTTCGTCTTTGGGCACTAGATCACCTACTCTTTGACACTCTGCTGTCACTTAACACCCAGTCAGATGAAGAGTGCAGTGGACCAACAATGTGTTAAGTGGCAGCTATACATGTAAGCAGAAGGGCAGAACATGGCCCTTTGGAGGCCAAGCAGAGAAAATTGATATTAAAGTGCTTAAAACATACAGGTTCCCAAACAAAACACAATAATTTTTAAATCTAGGTGGGTATTGGAAGCCTTACTTTTCTTGATATGTATTAATGATCCAGACCTTGGTGTACAGAGCACAATTTTAAAATTTGCAGATGATACAAAACTCAGAAACATTGTGAACTGTGAGGAGGATAATGTGGAGCCTCAAAAGAATATTGACAAGTCGGCAAAATGGGCACACAGGCGGCAGATGAAGTTCAATGCAGAGAAATGTGAAGTGATACATTTTGGTAGGAAGAGGCAATATAAAATAAAGGGCACTAATCTTAAGGAGCAGAGGGACCTGTGTATATGTGCATAAGTCATTGAAGATGGCAGGACAGGTGGAGAGAGTGTTTAATAAAGCTTACAGTATTCTAGGCTTTATTAATAGGGACATAGAGTACAAGAGCAGGGAGGTTATGTTGAACGCATATGAGTCACTAGTTTGGCCTCAGCTGGAGTATTGGGTCCAGTTCTGGGTGTGTATTTTAGGAGGGATGTGAACGCATTGGAGAGAGTACAGAAAAGATTCACGACAATGGTTCCAGGAATGAGGAACTTCAGTTATGAAGGTAGATTGGAGAAGTTAGGATTGTTTTCCATGGAGAAAAGAAGGTTGAGAAGAGATTTGATAGAGGTATTCAAAATCATGAGGGGTCTGGACAGAGCAGGTGGGGAGAAATTGTTCCCATTTGCAGAAGGATCGAGAACCAGAGGGCACAGTTTTAAATTAATTGGCAAAAGAAGCAATGGCAACATGAGGAGAAACTGTTTTACGCTGCGAGTGGTTAGGATCTGGAATGCACTGCCCGAGAGTGTGATGGAGACAGGGTCAATCGAAACTTATCTGAAAAGGAAGAATATGCAGGGTTACGGAGAGGAGGTGGGAGAATGGCATCAGGTGATTTGCTCATTCAGAGGTGCAGACACGATGGGCCGAATGGCCTCCTTCTTCACTGTAATGGTTCGGTTATTCTGTGAAAATGTTATTTCAAAAACAATGGGGGTGGGGCGGTGGGTAGTCAAATTGGTGTCGGGCATGACACAATTCGAGTGATAAAGCAGTCAGCTCCCATCCTGGGCCCTGCCCTTTCTCCTTGTCATTAAATTCGGTGTTGGTGTTTATAGACAGGCTGCCCATTCACTATCACCCACACCACTGAAAGCTAGATTCACTCCACAGAGTCAGAGATGATCCCAGCCCATTGCGATGGAATGTGGTTGAGATGGCCGCACACCTTCAGTGCCTCAATTCTAGGTGGAAGTCTGGTGCCGATGAAATGCTCAGTACCTAGTGCAGGAAGAAAAACTCACCATGTTGCAGCCATCGTCAGAGGCCCCCGCTTCCACACCGTCAGCAAACGAACTCAGCCTCTCTGCCGAGTGGTCGTGCTGGCGAGGAGGCGGGGAATCGGCTGGATGCTTCCGCGAGCGCTCGGCCGGACTGGGAGACAGCTGCCGAGACCTCCCGGCATGGGAACGGTTCAACTCCACACAGCTGTCTGGTTCCAGGGGGCCACGATGCCTGGCTGACCTCCTATCCGAGGGGCTAAAGTCAAATGCGGAGGGCGGACTGTGTGAGGTTCTTGCCAAAGGCCTTGCCTCCATTTCACAGCAGTCGTGCTCACTGGGCTCCAGCTGTGGCGAGCATGCTCTGCTTGAGGACAGGGCCAGTTTCTGTAGCTGCTCACCAATCTTCTCAATGCTGCTCACTGCTGCTCCTGCTGTGCTATCACCTGCCTTGTTGTATTCCGAACAAAGGTTCAGAATTGTCTCCAAACGCTGCCGTTCCTGCAAAGCGAGATCAGGACAGTTAGTGAATCATTAAGGCACACAGTGGCTCTGAACATCAGGAACAAGGGTCAACCATTCAGCCCATCCCAGTCTGCTCTCCTATTCAATTCATTCATGGCAACATCTCAACTCTATTTACCAGCCTTTGCTCCCTATCCCCGGGTGCCTTTAACTAGCCAAAATCTATGGTTAGGCTATTGGACTTGCAGCCAAAGCTCATGTTTTCAAATCTTACCATGGCAAGTTATGGAATTGAAATTAATAAATCTCACAGTTAGCAACTTGAGGAAAATATAAGCTTGTATTGTAAAATCTCCAAACAGTTCACTATTCCTTCAGGGAAGGATTGTCCTTAACAATTCTGGGACTACACTGGACTCCAGTTCCATGGTTAATGCCCTCCAAAGTAGGGCAATGAACATGCCTTTTCCAATACTGCTTCCATCTTGAGAACAAGTCATTGTATCTAAACATCAGCAGTCTTCAAAAACCTGCTGAACTGGAGCACAGTGACTCTGGAGCGCAGTGACTCTGGAGTGCAGTGACTCTGTCTTTTGCCAATGCAAGATGACCACCTGCATGCGTGCACTTGTCCATGCATGTGCAGGAAACCAATAACATAATTTGCAGGAGACACAAGCTGCTGACTGCTTCCAGCATTTTCTATTTTTATTTCAGATTTCCAGAATCTGTGGTACTTTTTTTGTTCATTTAATGAAAGGGTTCATCACAAGAATAAAATTTCTAATGTATTTATTATCAATCCTGGATACTTATTTCCTTAAGACAAGCATCCATCAATTGGTCATTTATTTTGGTGCATATTAATTTTGTGCCAAGATATACCTGTCTTTTTAGTCTGTAAACATTCCACCTTGCATTATATAATCAAGTGAATCATGTCTGTCAAGCATGACCTGTTTTCAGGAGACATATTGGATATCCCTTATAACCCTCTCATTTACAGCATCTCTTCTATTTCTCCATCAACATCACTTGTCTTTAGTTCCAAGCATTTTACTCATGAGAAAACCATGTTAGGAGACATGGGAGAAAAGGGTTAACTGATAACTTCTGTCATTTAACAAACAGGAGAAGCAACACAGCAGAGGTTTCTTTCTCTGCTACATAAATATTTGATTCTCTGCTCTTAGCCACGGTCTACTCCATCACTCGCAATGACATCACGGAGTAAATCAGTCGCATGCACGGCGTTGGCAGCAAACGCAGCCTTACAATAACGGGAAAAGCAAGGAGGCTGTCAGCTGAGCTGCAAATCGGTTCTGATTGGATTCCTCAGGTTTTTCTCATAAAACCGGATACCAGACGAAGAAAGACGAGGGTCCTTCTCCCACCCTGGGAGTCTCGTGCTACAAGAGTTGTTGACCAATCAGCAATCCATATTAAGCAAGCACAGGGGCCAGCTCAACAGAGCACTGAACTTAGGAAATTGGTGATGAAGGAATTCGGCAGTGAGGGAAGAGGTGCTGTTCTTGTTGTTAACAGAACGAGGGGTGAGCTGGGAGAAGAATGAAGAGACAGCAAGACCTGAGGTCCAGAAGCATTAATTAGGTAATCAGGTAGGTGATTGGTTGGTGTGCTTTAGTGTTTTGTTTTTTCTTTCTCTAAACTGGGACAATAATTTAAGATAGAGCTACAGAGATACAAGTGCTGAATGAACTTTATGCGACTGCAGCATGTGGGCGTGGATGGTCACCAATGTGATCCACAACAATCACATCTGCTCTAAGTGTCTGCAGCTGGAGGAACTTTGGCTCCAAGTTGATGACCTGGATTCTGAGCTTCATACACTGCGATGCATCAGGAATGTTACCGAGACACTTTGTTCCAGGAGACAGTCACACCCCTTACTTAGGTACTTCAGACTTGGTCCATGGCAAGGGACACGAGGGTGTAACTATGCGTGAGGCAGGCATGGGGATCCAGAAGGTAGTATGTGAGTAGAGAACTAGAAAGTTAACAAGAAAGGACATGGCAATAGTGCAAGATAATGATACAGGTAAAGATAACCAGAGTGTGACAAGAAGGGACAGGACATACAAATGAGTGCACCAGCAAAGAGGGTTAGAGTAAGTAAAAATGTTAAAAAAAGATCGATTTAAAGGCTCTTAATCTGAATGCATACAACATTCGCAACAAGATGGATGAATTGATAGGTGATTATAAAGGTATGATGACAGAGTTGGCTACAGTGGACTGGGAAAATGGGTTAAAAGGTAAGACTGTAAGAGAAGCAGTGGCAGACATTTATGGAGACATGTGATAACTCTCAACAAAGACATAGTCCATCAAGAAAGAAAGATTCTACTAGAAGGATGCAACACCGTGGTTAACTAAGGAAGTTAAAGATGGTATCAAATTGAAAGAAAAGATGTATAATACTGTGAAGAGTAGTGGTAGGCTGATAGATTGGGAAACTGTTAGAAACCAGCAAAGGCTGGCTAAAAATAAAGGGGGGAAAGTAAAATATGAACGTAAACTAGAAAACTAAAACTAAAACGTAAACTAAAAAAGAAATTTAAAACAGATAGTAAGAGCTTCTACAAGTACATAAAAAGGAAGAAACAAGGAAATGGCAGGGACAAGTATTTTGTATCTATCTTCACAGGAAAAGACACAAAAAACACCCCCAAAATAGTATAAAAGCAGCGGGGGAAAAGAAGGAACTTAAAACAATCATGATCAGAGGCAAAGTACTAGGAAAACTAATTGGATTAAAGGCTGATGTCCCTAGCATTCTAAGGTCTTAAAAGAAGTGCTGCAGAGATTGTGGATGCATTGGTTGTAATGCTCAAATCCATTATTGGTTTTTGAGATGGGGCTGTATTCCAGGCCACACTTCCCTCCACTCTGCGCTGCCCAGCAACAACATCGGTGCTTTGGCAGGCAGGATGTTCCCTTCATTGTAAATGATTGGAGTGTCTACCTGCTGGCTGAATAGCTCACATGTCCCATGCTCAGAACATCCCCAGATCCAAGAAAAAGAGAGGTGAAGTGCTCTGATGTCTCATACACAATCCTGGGCTTCATAAATAGAGTGTAAAATCAAGGAATTCATGGGGAAATCTTCATGGATCACTGGTTCATCATCAGATGAGCCATCCTGTCCCATGTTGGGCGCATTCTTTAGGAAGAATGTCAAACTTGAGAGTGCAGGGGAGATTTGTCAGAATGACACCAGGGATGGGGGACTTAATTGAAGTGGAGAAGTTGGGATTATTCTCCATAGAGCAGAGAGGGTTAAGACAAGATTTAAGAGGTTGTTCAAAATTATGAAGGGCTTAGATAGAGTAAATAAGAAGAAACCGTTTCCACTGGCAGCAGGATCAATAACCAGCAGGCACAAATTTAAGATTATTGCTAACTGGACAGTAGGAACACAAGAACAGGAGTAGGCCATTCAGCCACAATGAGGCTGTACTATCACTCAGTGGGCCCATGACTGACCTGTGTCCTAACTCCAGACACACACTATGGCTCCATATCCATCAATACCCTTGGCTAACAAGTAACTTTCAATCTCAGGTTTAAGATTATTAATTGAGGATCTACTGGTTTTGTGGGATAGAGTTCCACACATCTACCATCCTTCGTGTGAAGATGTGTTTCTTAGCTTATCTCCTGAATGGCCTGGCTTTGATTTTAAGATTATGTCCTCATGTCCTTGACTCCAGCACAGCAGGGAAAGCTTCTCTCTATCTATCACAGAATTTTAACGGCACAGAAAGAGGCCATTTGGCCCATCATCTCTGCACTGGCTCTCCAAATGAGCATTATGACCTAGTGCCATTCTTCTGCCTTTTCCCTGTACTCCTGCACATTGTTTCCATTCACATGATCATCTAATGTCCCCTTGAATGCCTCGATTGAACCTGCCTCCACCACACTTCCAGGCAGTGCATTCCAGACCTGAACCACTCGCCGTGTGAAAAACTTTTTCTCACAACACATTTGCTTCTTTTGCAAATCATTTTAAATCTGTGCCCTCTCATTCTTGATCCTTTTACCAGTGGGAACAGCTTCTCCCTATCTACTCTGTCCAGCCCCCTCATGATTTTGAACATCACTATCCAATCTCCTCTTAGCCCTCTTCTCTCCAAGGAGAACAGTCCCAACCTCTCTAATCTATCTTCGTAACTGAAGTTTCTCATCCCTGGAACCATTCTTGTAAATCTCTTCTGTGCTCTCTCCAATGTGTTCACATCCTTCCTATAGTGTGGCACCCAGAACTGTAAACAATACTCCAGCTGAGGTCTAACCAGTGTCTTCTATAAATTCAGCATAACCTCCTTGCTCTTGTACTCTTGTGCCCCTATTAATAAAGCCCAGGATACTATGTGCTTTATTAACTGCTCTGTCCACCTGTCCTGCCACCTTCAATGATTTATGCACATATACAGCCAGGTCTTTCTATTGCAGCACCCCCTTCAAAATTTCACCTCTTATTTTATATTGTCTGTCCATGATCTTCTTACCAAAATGCATCACCTCACACTTCTCCACATTGAACTTCATCTGCCACCTATCTGCCCACTCCACCAACTTGTTTATGTCCTTTTGAAATTCCACATCATCCTCTTCACAGTTTACAACACTCCCAAGCTTCACATCATTCACAAACTTTGAAATTGTCCCCTGCACACCAAGATCTAGATCATTAATATAGATCAGGAAAAGCATGGGTCCCAATACCGACCCCTGGGGAACTCCACTAGAAACCTTCCTCCAGCCCAAAAAATATCCATGAACCATTACTCTCTGCTTTCTATTTTTCAGTCAAACTTGTATCCATGTTGCTGCCCCTTTTATTCCATGAATGATAGCTTTTCTCATAAGTCTGTGTGTGGCACTGTTTCAAATGCCTTTTGAAAGTCCATGTACACTACATTAACAGCATTACCCTCATCGTCCTTTTCTGTTACCTCTTCTCAAAACTCCAGCAAGTTAGTTAAACACGATTTCCCCTTTAGAAATCCATGCTGGCTCTTCCTTATCAATCCATATTTTTCAATGTGTTTACTAATTCTATCCCGAATAATTGCTTCTAGAATCTTGCCCACCACTGAAGTTAAACTGACTGGTCTGTAATTGCCGGGCTTATCCTTACAGCCTTTTTTGAATAAGGGCGTAATGTTTGCAATTGTCCAGGTGCCAGAATCAAGGGAAGACTGAAAGATTATTGCTAGTGCCCCTGCAATTTCTATTCTCATTTCCTTCAATCAATATCCTTGGATGCATCTCTTCCAGTCCCGGTGCCTTGTCAACTTTAAGCACCAACAGTCTATTCAACACTTCTTCCTCATCAATTTTGAACCCTTCTACTGACAGAGTTTCCTCATCTGTCACCATGGCCTGGGTATCTTCTACCTCCTTGGTAAAGACAATGCAAAGTATTCATTTAATAATTCAGTCATGGCCTCTTTGTCCATGCGTAAATTCCCTTTTAGACCCCTAATCAGCCCTACTCCTCCTTTTACCACCCTTTTACTATTTATATGCCTGTTAAAGACTTTGGGATTCCCCTTTATGTTGGCTGCCAGTCTTTTCTCATAACCCCTCTTTGCTTCTCTTATTCGCTTTTTCACCCTTCCCTCTGAACCTTCTGTATTCCTCTTGGTTCTCAATTGTATTTTATGCTTGACACATGTCATAAGCACAGTTTTTCTTCTTTATCTTGATTTCGATCTCCTTTTTCATCCAGGGAGCTCTGTATTTGTTTGACCTATCTTTCCCTTTCAATGCAATATACCTTGACTGTGCCCAAACCAATTCTTTTTTGAAGGTAGCCCATTGTTTAGCTATAGTGTTTCCTGCCAAGCTTTTGTTCCAATCTATCTGGCCCAGCTCCATTCTTGCCCCATTGAAGTCGGCTCTTGTCCAGTTAATTATTCTTACTCTGGATTGCCTACCATCCTTTTCTATCATCATCCTAAAACATTCAATACAATGATCACCATCTCCTATGTTCCCCCACTGACACTTGATCTACTTGGCTCACCTCATTTACAAGAACCAAGTCCAACAGTGCATGTTTTCTTGTTCGATTAGGCACATACTGCTGTAGAAAATTTACCTGCACACAATCTAGGAACTTCTGCCCCTCTCCACGCTTTACACTACCACTGTCCCAGTCTACATTTGGGTAATTAAAGTCCCCCATTATAACTACTCTACAATGTTTGCATCGCTCTGTAATTTCCCTGTGGATTTGTTCCTCTACATCCTTCTCACTATTTGCCAGTCTATGGACTAAACCGAGCGATGCAATTGCACCCTTTTTGTTCCTTAGCTCGAGCCAAAATGATTCTGTCCTTGAACCCTCTGGGATATCTTCTTTCTCCAGCACTGAAATGCTCCTCTTAACCAATACCGCCATCCCTCTTCCTTTCCTATCTTTTCCGAACACCTTGTATCTGGGAATATTTAACAATCAGTTCTGCCCTTCCTTAAGCCAAGTCTCTGTTATTGCCACAAATCATATTTCCACATGGCAAACTGTACCTGTAGCTCCCCAATCTTATTTACTATATTCCGTGCATTGACATATGTGCATAGTAATCCTGATTTAGATTTTGTTACTTTCTCCCTTACCCCAACTTCACCAATTAACTTACTATTCTCTTTACTAGTGCTATCTGTCTCTCCCAGTATTTTATGCACCCTGGTATTCCTCTCTAATATCCTCTCCTGGTTCCCACACCCCTCCTGAGTTAGTTTAAAGCCCCGCCAACAGCACTAACAAAACACCCTGCAAGGAGCTCAGTCCCAGCTCTGTTCAGGTGCAACCCGTCCGGCTTCTACAGGTGCCATCTCCCCAGAGCCAGTCCCAGTGTCCCAGGAACATAAAGCCCTCCCTCCTGCACCATCTTTCAGCCACACATTCATCTGCCTTATCCTCCTATTTCTGTATTCGTTGGCATGTGGCACTGGGAGTAATCAGGAAATTACTACATTTGAAGTCCTGCTTGCTAATTTTCTACCTAGCTTCCTAAATTCTGATTGCAGGACCACATCCCCCTTCCTACCCAAGTCATTGGTCCCATTGTGGACCACAACCTCTGGCTGTTCACCCTCCTCAGAAGAATGTCCAGCAGCTGCTCTGTGACATCTTTGACCCTGGCACCAGGGAGGCAAAATTCGATCCTGGAGTCACGTCTACGGCCAGAGAAACGCCTATCTGTTACCCTAACCAATGAATCCTTTATCACTATTGCTCTTCCTTTCTTCTTCCTCCCCTCCTGTATAGCCGAGCCACACATGGTGCCACAAACTTGGATCTGGCTGCACTCCTCTGAGGAACCAGCACCCTCACCAGCTTGCAAAATGGAACACTGGTTTGTGAGCAGGACCCCAGGGCACTCCGGTGCTACCTGCCTACTTCTCTTGGACTGCCTGGTGGTCACCCATTCTCTCTCTGTCTCCAGGGTCTTAAAGCTGTGGTGTGACCACCTCTCTGAACATGCTATCCACATAACTCTCAGCCTCGTGGATGCGCCACAGTGACTCCAGCCATCGTTTGAGCTCTGAAACCCGAAGCTCAAGTTTCTGCAGCTGACATCACTCCCTGCACATGTAGTTGTCTAGGACACTAGTAGCGTCCATGACTTCGCACTTATTACAGGGCACGCATTCCACCCAACTCAGCTGCTCTGCAATGTCTTAACTCTACTTCCCTTACGTTAACTTTATTCTACTTTGGATTACTTATATCACTTCATCATATTGGCCTAAATTTCCCTTATTCCTGGTGCTTCTCAGTTAAATCCGTGTACAGCAACTTGTTTAAAAATATTACACTTACCTAATTTACTCACCAGGTCCTACTGACCAAGGCCGCTCCTCTTTGAGGAAAGGTAGAAAAGGAAAGGAGCACCTCCTCCCCGAACTCTCTCAGTCACCAAACTCCAACTGAAATACTCTACTGCAGCCAAAAATAGCACTCAGTGCAGACAAAGTCATCACATAAGATAGCCCACTTTTATACTCTTTGAACCTAGCCTTTGAAAACCTGATTAAACCAGTTATCTAATTAACTAGTTGCAGCTCAAGCAGAGCCTCTATGAGCCCTGTTTTAAGGCTGGACTAAAACTCACCTTCTTCCAACCCTAATAGCAACTTTTATTTGCTAACTTAAAGAAAGACTAGACTTTAGATAGAATTTAACCCTTAAACTCCCTCAGTCACCAAACTATCGTATAAATTCCTTTCAAAAATCCTAAACACCTCAATCGAATCACTCCTTAACCGTCTAAATTCTAGAAAATATAAGCCACACCTATGTAATCTCTCCTCATAATTTAATTCCTGGTGCTCTAATTACATTCTGGTGAATCTGCTCTGAGCTCCTACCATGGCCAATATATATCCTTCCTGTACTCCACAGTACTTCAGATATATTTAACCAGGACTTTGTATAACTGTAGAAAATCTTCCTCCTTTAGCCTTCCTGATTATTTTTTTTGTACCTGTGCACTACATTTTAGTAAGCTGTATACATAAACTCCAAAAATTCTTTGGCCCTTCCCTATTCCTAACTTTTCACCATTTAAAAACACTTGGATTTATCCTTTTTTTGGTCCAAAATGGATTACCGCACACTTAGCCACAGTTTCACCCAGAGGAGTGAAGATGATTTTTTTTTAACACTACAGTAAGTTACGATGATTCGGATTGCACTTCCCAAAAGGGCAGTGGAAGCAGAATGAACAATACATTTTAAAACAGAATTGGATGAATATTTGAAGGGGAAAATTTTGAGGGTCAATGGGGAAAAGGGCACGTGTGTGGGAATAATGAGAGGGCCCTTTCGACGAGCCAGCACAAGTACAATGGGCTGAATGGCCTCCTTCTGTGCTCTGTAATTCTACATCTCTCTAGCTCAGCACCACTCATTCCTCTTGCCCATTTACACCTATTTCAAGTCAAGTTCAGTGATACGCTCAAAATGCACATGCACTGAAGACTGACCCACCAATGTTCTTAACCCCTCAGCTTTGTGCTCACTGAACAGAAGAGTTCAATGTACGAGATGAGGCACATGGAGCTGACCAGCAGAGTAAGTCACATTAACTAAATTGCCAGTTCATGAAAGGACAATTAAGAGCAGCATTTCTGCTGATGATACAGCGTCTGTGGCAGCAACGTCTGAATAATTGCAAAGTTCGACATCAACAGGCACCTTGTGTAATCAGCTCCCACTTCCAGCAAGATACGGTGAGGATCACATTTGATCTGAAGGGGACAGGGAAAAGCCAGACCCCATCCCACCCCATGCTCCAACAAGATTCTACCCAATAGATCAATAATTTCAAAAGGAAATAGGATGGGAAACTTGTAGGGCTACAGGGGTCGAGAATGGGACTGACCATTGCTCTACAGACAGCCAGCATAGGGTCGATGGGTTGATTGGTCTCATTCTGTGCCATGAATAACCATTATTCCCATTAATTTAACAATTCAAAAGAAGCAAATGAAAAGATAGGACAGTCTTGTTGAACAAACACTCTATAACATGGAGTTATATGACTCTAGTTTATCAATAACTTTGCTGCAACTCACTGCAATATCCTGGTAGACACTTAGAAGTGTAGCCTGGTTTCTTGCTTGCCGAATACCAAGCCTGCCCAGCTCTGGAAGTCAATGCCTTGTCTCGGTGTTCCATTAATGAACCTTAAGCAGGTTCTTTAAAACTGCTGAAACATGGAAGATGACAGTGGGGAGTGGGAAGGAGTGTGGTGGGGGGGGAGGATTCAGGGCGTTTGAACACCAAAACCAAATCTGATCATTCAAGAGTGAGCAGCACCCAAGGAGACATACTCCAGTCAGGAGGTCACCCAAAGAGACAGGAGGATAGAGAATTACAGGAAAATGCAGGTAAAGTTCAAAATACAAAAAACTGTATAAAAGTGGGTGATGTAGACTTCTCAAATGATGCCAGCAACTGGGCCAAACTGATATACCAATTCCAGCCTTTGGTTTCACTTAAACCACCAATGCTCATCAATCGCACCAATTATCAGTTAGTTTGAAAAAGGCACCAGGCCCACTGTAGAAGCAATTATTTATTTAACAGACGCAAGGCTTCAATTTAAATTCCGCAGCTGGTGTTTCACAACACAATGTCAATGGGCTATCTTGGACTCACCTCACACGATGATAATGGAGCTTCTAGTGGATTAAACCTCATGTTGATGGTTTCGCCTCTTGAGTTAATTAAAATACTGATCAGCAGGTAGGCCCCAGTGCCTTCCTTCTCACCCAGATTTCCAAACTTTTCTTAAGCAAATTAACAGCATAAAAATGCCTCGATTTTAACCCTCCCTCCAGCAATGAACTGGGTGGATGGAACTGATATTCTGACCTAACATCTCCACATCCGCTCTCACGTTTAAATCAACAGGCACCAGAAACTCATTATGGTAAGCACAGACTGGAACAACTGGGCAAGTAACACTATCCAAACAGACCAGCCTTGGGATCTGATGTCAGGGGATGTGCAAATATAGGAGCTCAATGATTGTGAGCTTCCGTTCACCCAAGTTGTAAACTTGATCTGTCAGCAGCTTTAGGCATTCAGCTCATGGTGAGGGACAGGTTCTGCCTTTGGGGGCCTCCATTCAGCATTCATTTACTCCGAGTCAGCCCAACTCGAACGAGGCCCCATCATTTTTTTTTTAAACCCGTCAGTAAATCTGTGGTTTCCAAACCAATGAAGCAGTAAACAAGATCAGAGAGCGTGAGGTGAAGCCAGAGGCAGGGAGGAGGCTCATGTGCAGCATAAACACACTCGGGCCAAATGGCCTGTTTTGTTCAGTCACTGCGATGCCAGGGATGCTGAGAATCCTCGGGCACTGCTTCCCTCCCAGATCGTCATATGCAGCAGAGGCAGGAACCACGGGAATACTGGTGTGGGAAGTGGGCACATACCCCTCAGATGTCAGGAATTCCACTTTCCCTCGGATCCCATAGGGAGATTGACGTTGCCTGACCTTGGAACACTAACCCAGCCCTGTGTATTTCCAATGGATTTACTGTCCCTGCTCAGACCCCTCTGTCCACTTTAACACTGATCATATCCCAGGATAAGGAAAATCAGGGAACCTTGACTAGGTGGGAATTATTTTGACACTTATGTTCACCAGTCGATGTGTTTTACTTTACTGCAACAACAATGCACATTTATACAGTGACTTTAATATGATAAAATGCCCCAAACACTTCCACATTAGCAGTTTAATATAAAATATGATTCTAAGCCACATAAGGAGATATTAGGTCAGAGAGGTATGTTTCAAGGAATATCTTAAAGGAGAAAAGCAAGATAGAGAGGCAGAGAGGTTAGGCCCCAGTCAGCTGAAGGCATGGCCACCAATGGTGAAGTGATTAAAAGCATGGATGGCTGACAGGCCAGAATTAGAGGGGCACAGATGTCTCAGTTGGTTGCAGGGCTGGAGAAGATTTACAGAGATAGGGAGGGGTGAGGTCATGGACCGATTTGAAAACAAGGATGAGAATTCTAAAATCAAGATGTTGCTTAACCAAGAGCCAATGTAGGTCAGAGAGCGCAGGACAGAGGGGAATGGGAGTTAAGACACAAGCAGCAGACAACCTCAAGTTACAGAGGGTTGAATGTGGGAGGCCAGCCAGGAGTGCACTGCAGTAGTCAAATCTAGAGGTAACAACAGCATGAATGAGTGTATCAGCAGCAGATATACTGAGAAAAGGGCAAAGCTACAGAGCTACAGATCTAATGAGGTCAAAAGCTCACCTCAGGGTCAAATATCACACCAAGGTTACAGACAGATTGGCTTAATCTCAGACTGTTGCCAGGGAGAGGGATCGAGTCAGTAGCTGGGGAATGAAGTTTGGAGTGAAAACAATGGCTTCAGTCTTCCCGGTATTTAATTGGAGGAAATTTCTGCTTATCCAGGACTGGATGTTGGATAAGCAGTCCGATACTTAACTACAGTGGAGGTGTCGAGAGAAGTAGTGGTGTCAGTGTACATGTGAAAACTAACACCGTGCCTTCGGATGATGTCACTGAGGAGCAGAATGTGGATGAGAAATAGGAGGGGGTCAGGAATAGATCCTTGGGGAACACCAGTGGTAATTGTGCAGGAGCAGGAAGAGAACACATTGCAAGTGATTCCCTGGCTATGATTAGATAGATAAGAATGGAACCAGGTGAGAGCAGTCCCACCCAGCTGGGTGACAGAGGAGAGGGTTGGAGAAGGACAGTGTGGTCAACTGAGTCAAAGGCTGCAGACAGGTCGAGAAAGATCAGGAGGGAAAGTTTACCCTGTCACAGTCACAGAGAATGTTGTTTGTGACTTTGGTAAGAGCTGTTTCAGTACTATGACAGGGGTGGAAAACTGATCGGAGGGATTCAAACATGGAGTTCCAGGAAAGATGAGAATGGATTTAGGATGTGACAACATGTTCAAGGACTTTGAAGAGAACAGAGAGGAGGGTGATGGGACGGTAGTTTGCAATGACAGAGGGGTCAATGGTTGTTTTTCTGAGAAGGGTGATGATGGCAGATTTAAAGGAGAGACAGACACCACCTGACGAGAGAGATCCATTTATAACATCGACTAACAGGGATGCCAGGAGGGGATGTTGGGTGATCGGCATTTTAATGGGAATTGGATCGAGACAACAGGAGATGGGTCTCGTCAGCAAGATTAGTGAGGGAAAAATAGTAATGGGAAAAGCTTAAATCAACATTCGCTTGTCACACAGCAAATGTAGATTTCCTCCCACTCAGGACTCCCCACACCGCAGCTTGGCTCCCATTCCGTACACCCCACCACCTCCCCTGCCCACAAACTCCCGCAGGGTGCCCCGTACCCTGCCACCCCACTCCCACAACCCTGTCTCCCACTTCCTCAGCCTCTACAGGCCATGTACCTTGGAGAATCTTTGCAATGCAATGGGAGCAATGGAAACACATGAACCAATCAAATTGATTGAAGTACTATTTTCTGAGGTAGATTCTGGAAACATTGATGATTGACAGCAAGGTTGGCCATTCACAGGAGACGCTGACTGAATCCCTGCATCCCCGCGCCCCCCCCCCCCCCCCCCCCCCCCCCCCCCCGCCACCCCAGCCCACCTACTGCCAAGAGTGATTTCCAAGTGGACAATAAGGATAAGTCTGGCTGAAGGAGTCAGGGGTTTATTGAACGCTCCAGAATTGTGGGACTAATTGCTATCACCTCAGCAACATTGTCCATCACCACTTTTACATCCTCCCCAATAGGCCTTGAGGATCTCCTGACTGTAGCGATGCACTGCACTCCATGTTGACCAGCCACCATCCAATTACTGTAAACTGTAACTTTTGCAATACCTTAACCTACAGTCCCAATTCACCCACTACAAAGATTCAAATCCTTTTAAATCTGAATTCAAAAATCGAGAAATATCGAAACTCCACGAATTAAAAACCCAAGACTTCAACCAATCAAACATTAATAAAAATGCAGGATGTTTTTCCTCAATGAGGATTAAAATCTTACATTTCATGTTCTCACCACCTCTGTTCAAGAAAGGAGGGAGACAGAAAGCATATCCGTCTAATATCCTAGCCTAATATCCAACATTGGGAAAATGCTAGAATCCATTATTGAGGAGGTCATAGCAGGACATTTAGAAAATCACAAAATCAGACAGGCAGAGTTAACATAATTTTGTAAAAGGAAAATTGTGTTTAACCAATTTATTAGAGTTCTTTGAGGTTGTAACAAGCAAACTGGCTCAAGGGGAACCTGTAAATGTGATGTACTTGGATTTCCAAGAGGCATTCAATAAAGTGCCACATCAAAAGTTACTACATAAAATAAGAATTCATGGTGTTGTGGTAACATCAGCAAAGATAGAGATTGGTTAGCTAACAGGAAACAGAGAGTAAGGTCCTTTTCCGGTTGGTAAGCTGTAACTAGTGGAGAGTCACAGGGATCAGTGCTGGTGCCTCAGCTATTTACAATCTATATCATAGTGAATGTATGGGAGCTAAATTTGATAATAGTAAGTAAATATAGGAAAGTAAGTTATCAAGAGGACATAAAGAGTCTAGAGAGGGATTTAGATAGGTTAAGTGAGCGGGCAAAAATTTAGCACTTGGAGTATAATGTGGGAAAATGTGAACTTGTCCACTTTAGCAGGAAGAATAGAAAAACAGAGAATTATTTAAATAGAGAGAGGTTGCAGAACTCTGAAGTACAGAGGGATCTGGGTGTCCTGGTAAATGAATCACAAAAGGTTAGTACACAGGAACAGTAAGTGTAAGGAACAGGAAGACAAATGGAATCTTGTTGTTTATTGCAAGGGGAGTGGAATATAAAAATAGGGATGTTTTGCTATAGTTGTACAGGGCCTTGGTGAGACCACATCTGGAACACTCTGCACAGTTTTAATAAAGGATATAATTGCATTAGAAGCAGTTCAGAGAATGTTCACTCAACTGATTCCTGGGATGAGGGGGTTACTTTATGAGGAAAGGTTGGACAGGCTGGACCTGTACACATTGGAGTTTAGAAGAATGAGATGTGATCTTATTGAAACATATAAGACCCTGAGGGGACTTGACAGGGTGGATGCTGAAAGGATGTTTCCCCACGTGAGAGAGACTAGAACTAGGGCACACTGTTTAAAAACAAAGTGTCTCCCATTTAAGACAAAGATTAGGTGATGCTCTTTTCTCAGGGGGTCATTAGCCTTTGAAATTCTCTTCCCCAGAGAGCAGTGGAGGCTGGGTCATTGAATATGTTCAAGGTCAGTTAGGCAGGTTCTTGTTCGACAAGGGAGTCAAGGGTTACGGGGGGCAAACAGGAAAGTGGAGTTGAGGCCACAATCAGATCAGCTATGATCTTATCGAATGGCAGAGCAGGCTCGAGGGACCAAATGGAAAACTCCTGCTCCTAGTTCGTGTCTTCTTGTGTTCATGCACCTGAGTTTTTACCTAGAGGCCTCACTCACAGGCAACATTTCACGTCTGAGCTATCACTATATCCGGTGAAGTGAGTTAACAATGAGACTTGTGACAGTAATTTCCAGCCTGAACACCTGCAGTGCAGATAATCTCCCAACACACCTCATTACGACTCTCCAAATCCAACAATTTGGAGAGGATCTCTTCAAAGTTATTTAGAGTGCTCATTCCCGGACGATTTGATAAGAAACTCAAATGTCAACCCTGTTTGGAAGCGGGGGTAATCCTTCACAGAAAAAACTCATTTCCAATGCTTTTTTTTTAAAACTTTTTGAGCAAAAGAGATTGCTGAGAGGGAGAGAGAGTAAGGAACAGAGAGAGAGAGAGACAGGATGACAGGTGGAAAGGAACAGTTCCATCATTTGTACTTTATTTCTCTTTATTTGGCTCCTTCAAAGACAATTAGGCAATAATTATTTTCCAAGCACCAATCAGGAGAGATTTGCTTCACTGTCACTGGGCAGATCCTTTCCAAATCCTCTCACGCCCCAGAAAACCCAGCACACTGTGCTTCAGAGAGAGAGGCTGAGAAACAGGCTGAGTGGAACAACAGAGAGGCTGAGACAGGCTAAGAAAGAAAGAGAGAGAGAAAAAATATATAATTGTGAGAATAAGTAAAAATGAAAAATGGCTATTTTCTTATTGTTACACATTAGATTTGTCAAATTGTCTAATTATCAATCTGCACTGGATAATGATACATGCTTTATACATGCTAGTACCGAACCTGAGTATTTCTAAAAAAGAGGCTTGCTGTAGAAGTTTTTAATCTTGCACTCATCAGGGTAGATGCAAGAATGCCAAATTTCAAATTGTCCTCTGCAGGCAAAAGGAGCATGTCTAGGCATTGCACCATTTTAGAATCAAATTAAAGTGTGGGAGACAATAGTTCCCAGGTGCATTCTCCATGGCAACACCTCAACCAGAGTTGGCTTGCCAACCAATCAGCACACTTTTATCATGCAGTAGAAACTTGGGCCCTTTGAAATTTGGCATTCTTGCATCTGTCCTGATGAGTGCAAGATGAAAAGTTTTGACAGCATGTCTCTTTTCTCAGCTATACAGAGGCAACATAGAATGGCTGAGTGGGTGATCCAGCTTGGCCTCCTCCAGAGATCCCCAGCATCACAGATGCCACTCTTCAGCCAATTCAATTCACTCCCCATGATATCAAGAAACGGCTGAAAGCACTGGATAGTGCAAAGGCAAAGCAGCCCACTTGATTGGCAGCCTATCCACAAACATTCACTCCCTCCACCACTGATGAACAGTGACAGCAGTATGCACCATCTACAAGATGCACTGCAGGAACTCACCAAAGCTCCTTAGACAGTGCCTTCCAGAGCCACGACAACCCTTATCTAGAAGGACAAGGGCAGCAGATAGATGGGAACACCACCACCTGGAAGTTCCCCTCCAAGCCACTCACCATCCTGACTTGGAAATATATCACCTTTCCTTCACTGTCGCTGGGTCAAAATCCTGGAACTCCTTCCCTAACAGCACTATGGGTGTACCTACACCACATGGACCGCAGTGGTTCAAGAAGGCAGCTCACCACCACCTTCTCAAGGGCAACAAGGGATGGGCACTAAATGCTGGTCCAGCCACCAACGCTCACAACCCATGTATGAATAAATGTTAAAAACCATGGGATAATTACAGCCTCTGTTTTTCTGCTCTGAAAGTCAACCAACACTTGTTAATATGATGATATGTTAATTACTGCAATGGTATCAGCACATGGAATTGGCAGCAGGGATGCCACAAGAGAAATGGTTGGAATGTGGAAAGCAAAAAAGGAGTTAAGGAATTTCTCTTACACCATTTTGCTCTTTTACACATACACGTACTCCCCTCTCCTGCTGTGCATGCACTCTTTCTCTCTCTCACACACTCCCTCACACATGGGAGGTGGTTGCATTGAATTACAGGATCTGGATGTGGTTGGGTCTGTTCTGGGACACTTCCAGCCACAAGACAATCTCTATATTACAACAATCCACAAGGACATGGATCAGAAAAGAGGAAGAAGTGACCGGGGGAGGGAAAGGTATTGATCAGGATTGAGATAAATCATGAGCAGGATGGATCAGGGGGAGATGGAGTGATGGACCGGGAGGATGAGGGGTATCAATCAGGAGCAGAAGGGGCTGATCAATTGGGAGGGGGATAGGGAGGAGGGAATCGATTGGGAGGGTAAGGGGGAGGCATATATTGATCGGGAGAGAGGAGGGGTGGCTGGCAGTGTCTCCTATGGAGTCAGATGAAAGATTCCCATACCTCACAGTGTCACTTTCAGGATTTTAAACACCTGTCACTTTGCGGCCTTCTTTAAGGACAACCTGTAGGCCGCAGGCCTCTGGCCAAATCATTTACTTAGAGAGGCTTCAAACAGGTTGTAGGCCCCTGATTGGCATTCAGAATGTTCCTAGTGCCTGTTTTAGACAGGACCACTGAGCACCTTTGTTGATGCCTTTACCAATACAGTGGGCAGCGCACCTCAACTGTGGAAAGTACAGGAACACCAGCCACCATTTTGGACACTTTAGGCCTATTTCAGGCCTTTGGAACTATCACAGTTTTATCAGATTTATAGGGCACTACTTGAATGGATAATAATGATGTTCTTCTTTGTAGTATCTCCAGTAAACAAAATCACCATGTAAATGTTGTGAATCCCTTCAATAAATGGCTGTTAAGAACTAGAGGGTATGGAAATAAATACCAGCTGGAACACTGGGTGTACTTTTGACAAATTTAAAAGTTAATTACTTTTCAAGCATTCTTTAGGATGTGGGCATCGCTGGCTAGGCCCTCGAGAGGGTGATGGTGAACAGCCTTCTTGAATCGCTGTAGTCCATGTGGAGTAGGTGCACCCACAGTGCTGTGAGCCAGTACTAATGACTCGATCAGAGCAGTGACGGAACGAGGAGTGCCCATCCCAGGAGTTCACAGAACTCAACTCCCAACAAATCACCTTGACTGCTGTTACACAAACGCTCTCACTCATTCAGTCTGAGGGTGAAATCTGTCACTAGACTGTGTGCTCAGAAGTAGGGCCCTGTCTGAATCCACAATGGAAGGTCCATCAACAGATTATCGAGTGCGTACCCACTTTATCTCCTCTCACCGTAAGACAACAATGCCATTGGTTCTGGACCTCTCTACTCACCAGACGCTCCATCTCCTGTTCACGGAGCCTCTCTTCCTTTTGTCGTTGATGGTAACCCATCAAATCCTCCTCGTTCCCTCCGACTGAGCTGATGCTGCTGGTACGCTTGCGGAACGCAGGAGACGCAGAGCGCTGTCCCAGTGCTGTCACCGTCAGCTTACCCGTGTCACCAGCATGGGAGTCCAGGAGGCTGCTAAGGCTGCTCCGACTCCAAAACACCTGGTCAATGGCGTCAATGGAGAAGTCCCCCCCTCCATTCTGAAACTCCTTCCTCCTGGGATCAAAGGTAAAGGGACTATCCCTATCATGAAAATGGGGTGGTGAAGCCAGGGAGATCTTCTGAGCAATCCTCGGGCTTCCTGTGACATGGTGCTCCTCATGTCCTTCCCCGGCGATGCTTGAGTATGGCGATGCTGCTTGGCTTGGGTGTGCGTACTGAGATTCTTTCATTGGGAGAGGGAAATACCTCGGACCCAAATCCCTGGATTCATCCACGGTGTACCTCGGTTTCAGGCAGTCCACAGACTGGATGGATGCAAATGGCACCAGCTGGTTGTCTCCAGGCTTGTGCAGTCTCGGGAGTGAACGACTGTGCACTCCCATTTGCCGGAGACAACTCCCGGACACTTCCCTGGCTCGGGAACTGGGTCCAAAAGCCCCTTCACCAATGGCAATCCTCTCCCGGCCTAAGTGGCAACAATCGGTGGGGCTGCACGACAGATGCAGCTTGCGAGGCAGCCTGGGGCTCGATGGCATGCTGGCCGATTCCTTGCCGCGGTTTGCGGTGGCCCGGACCGACGCGAGGCCTAAACGGGTGCTTTCCGGCAACGTTGTGTCATCCCACGCCCCCCGTCTGGAGAAGTTTTCTGCGAAGGGGTTTCCATAAGCAAAGGCCTGAGCCCTCGAGCCGTTCCACAGCTCCTGTCTCCTCCCCCAGTAGACGTCGTAGGGGGAGGAAACCGTTGGCGACGGTGGGCTCTGCGGAGGAGTTGGCGATCTGACCGGAAAGAACCTCTGGAAACCACTGCCGGCCTGCTTGTCCGCCAAGGAGGGTGAGAACTGGGGATAAAATGGCGGTGGTGTGGCATTGCGGCTGGTGAGCACTCTGGGTGCAAATCGCTTTCCTTCATTGGGCGAGGTCTCAGGGGGGCTCCTGACCTGCCCGTCAGAACGTGGGATGTATCTGCTCGTTTTCATCAGGTTGACCATGTTCTGAATGGTGTTGTCATCTACGTAACCATGGCAACTCGGTTCCAATCCAAACTGTCTGGAGGTTGGGCTCTGGGTTGCTGCCTGGTGCTCTCTGATGTTGGAAAAATCTGTCAGAAACAATAGAAGAATTAGAGCAGGCTCATTTCGGTTTTCGCCCCGAGCAATCCTGCTAACTACAGGCGCATCATAGCCGCTGAGTCGGGTAATGTAACATTTCCAGTACGGAGCTGGAAAGGGAGGGTTTTCTGGGGAGTCACTGTGACTCCTGGACTACAGCTCCTTGCTGGGAGTGTGGGGTTTACACTTTGTTATTTAGAAGTGACAAAGCAGATAGTAAGAACTACAAAAAGAGAGTGTGAAAAGTCCCTTGCAAGGAATTTGAAAATCAGCACAAAAAACCTTTACAATTATATCTGGTAAAACAGAATGGTCAGAAGCTATGTGGGTCTATAGAAGAATGAGAGGTGATCTTATTGAAATCCCTGCTTCTGAGGGAGCTTGACAGGCCAGGTGCTAAGAGGATGTTTCGCCTCATGGGGGAATCTAGAACTGGAGGCACAGTTTAAAAATAAGGGGTCTCCCATTTCAGACAGAGATGTGGAGGACATTTTTCTCTCAGAGGGTCATTAATCTTTGGAACTCTCTTCCCCAGAGAGCAGTGGAGGCTGGGTCATTGACTATTTTCAAGGCTGAGTTAGACAGATTTTTGATTGACCAGGGAGTGGAGGGTTATGAAGGGACAGGTCGGAAAGTGGAGTTAAAGCCTCAATCAGATCAGCCATGATTGTAATGAGTGGTAGAGCAGGCCTGAGGGGCTGAGTGGCCTACTCCTGCTCCTATTTCTTAGGGCTTTATTTAAAACTGACAATGGCCATTCCATGAATGATGGACATCTTAAATAACTATTTTGTGTCAGTATTTACAACAGAGGAAGAGATCAGCATGCCAGACATCCCAAAGAAACTAACATTGAATGAGGGACAGGGACTCAACAAAATGAACGCATCAACAGCAGTGAAGAAAATCGTGGCACGACAGAGCGGCCAAACCCCCAGGACCCAATGGTTTCAATGCAGGGTTTTAAAGAAGGTAGGTGAAAACATTACAGATCCCAAACTCTAATCTCCCAAAGCTCTCCTCGAATCTAGAATTGTTCCTTTAGATTGGAACATTGCTTACGTATTTAAAAACGGTGAGGGAAACCAGCGAATTGTAGACCAGTCAGCTAACATCTGCCGCCAGGAAATTATCAGTCTGTAATTAAGGGTAGAGGGACCAAACACTGAAAATATTCAGCTGATCAGAGGAAGCCAGTGTGGATTTATAAAGGGTGGTCCACAGAGCCATAGAAAACTTACGGTGCAGAAAGAGGCCATTCAGCCCATCACCTCTGCGCCGGCCAAAGAAAGAGGAAAAATAGAAACTAGCCGTTCATTTTAATTCCACTTTCCAGCACCTGCTCTGTAGCCTTGCAGGTTACAGCACTTCAAGTGTAGATCCAGGTATCATTTAAATGAGTTGAGCATTTCAGCCTCAATCACCAACTCAGGCAGTGAATTCCAGATGCCCACCACTCTCTGAGTGAAAAAGTTTTTCTTCATCTCCCCTCTAATCCTTCTACCAATCACCTTAAATCTGTGGTAATTGACCCCTCAGCTAGGAGAAACAGATCTTTCCTGTCAATCCTATCCAGGTCCCTCAATCTCGTACACCTCAATTAGATCACCCCTCAGCCTCCTCTGTTCTAAGTGAAACAACCCCAGCCTATCCAATCTTTCTTCATTGCTGCAATTTTCAAGCCCTGGCAGCATTCTTCTAAATCTCCTCTGCACTGTCTCCAGAGTAATTATGTCCTTCCTGTAATGTGACCAGAACTGTACACAAAATTCCAGCTGTGGCCTAACCAGCATTTTATACATCCCTGCTTTTGTATTCTATACCTTAACCAATAAAGGAAAACATTCCATATACTTTCTTAATCACTTTATCCACCTGTCCTCCACCTTCAGGGACCTTTGGACATGTACTCCAAGGTCTCTCACTTCCCCAACCCCTCTCAATATTCTCTCGTTTACTAAGTATTTCCTAGTTTTGTTTACCCTCCCCAAATGCATAACCTCACACTTCTGTGGATTGAATTCCATTTGCCACTTTTCTACCCACTCAACCAAACCATTGATATCATTTTGGAGTCAAAAGCTATCCTCTTCACTATCAACTACATGGCCAATTTTTGTGTCATCTGCAAATTTCCCAGTCATGCCACCTACATTTAAGTCCAAATCATTAATATATACAACAAACAGCCAGGGACCCAACACTGGGCCCTGTGGAACACACTGGAAACCGCTTTCCACTCACAAAAACATCCATCAGCCATTACCCTTTGTTTCCTGTCACTGAGTCTATTTTGAATCCAACTCACCACATTCCCCTGTATCCCATGGGATTTTACTTTTCTGACCAGTCTGCCATGTGGGACCTTGTCAAATGCCTTACTAAAATCCATGTAGACAACATCCACTGCACTACCCTCATCAATCCTCCTTGTTACTTCCTCAAAACATTCTATTAAGTTAGTAAGACACGATCTTCCCCTAACAAAACCATGCTGACTATCCCTGATTAATCCCTGCATTTCTAAGTGACAGTTTATCCTGTGTCTCAGGATTGATTCCAATAATTTGCCCACCACTGAAGTCAGACTGACCGGCCTATAATTTTCTGGCCTATCCCTCGCAACCTTTTTTAAATATTGGTACAATGTTTGCAGATCTCCAATCCTCCGAAACCTCGCCTGTATCTAGTGAGGATTGGAAAATGATCCTCAGAGCATCTGTTATTTCCTCCCTGGCTCCCTTTAACAACCTGGGATACAATCCATCTGGCCCTGTTTATTTATCCACCTTCAAGGATGTCAGTCTCTCCAGTACATCCTCTCTTACTATGCTTATTGAATCTAATATTTCACACTCCTCCTCTTTAACTAGAATGTCTGCATCATCCCTCTGCTTAGTAAAGACAGACACAAAGTACTCTGAGTACCCTGCCCACATTTTCAACATCAATGCACAAGTTACCATGTATATCTCTGATAGACCCTACCCTTTCCTTAGTTATTCTCTTGCTCTGAATGCATTGGTAAAACATCTTTGGGCTTTCTTTGATTTTACCTGCCAATATTTTTTCATATCCTCTCTGTGCTTTCCTAATTACCTTTTTTACTTCATCCCCTGTACCTTTCTCCTCAAGACTTTCTGCAGTATTAAGTTTTTTGTGGCTGTCACAAGCTTTCCTTTTCTGTTTTATCGTACCCTTTATGCTTCTAGATAACCAGGGGCTCTAGATTTGGGAGTACTACCCTTTTTTTGTGGGGACATGTCTACACTGTGCCCATAGAATCTTGCTTTTGAATGCCTCTCACTGATTTGACACTGTTTTCCCTTCTCGTAGCTACTATGAAGAGCTGACTAAAGGAGCGAACAGGGGAGTGTCTATGAATGTTATTTATATCAATTTCCATAAGGCATTTGATAAAGTCCCTCAAAAGAGACTGTTAACTAAAGTTGAGGCCCATGGAACTGAAGGCAAATTATTGACCCAATTAGGAAATTAGCTGGGGGTCAGGAAACAGAAAATAGGAATAATGGGCAGGTTCTCTGTTTTAACTGGATCCACGCTGGATGGTGAAGTTGAAACTAAGACACAACAGTTTTCTTTGCTGGAGTTTATTGACCTAGTTCACAGTCAATGCTACCCCACCATGCCAATGTCCCAGTATCCCCATATACAGCAGTACAAATACCTATCACCTGTTTAATAATATAATGCCATTAAACTAACAATGTAATTACCATTAACCCATAAGAATATAATTAACTGACACTCTAATGGTTGATGGTTCCTCTCAGCAACACCAGGAAGGCGAATGTCTCACAAGGAACTGTTTTGGTGTCTCAAATATTCACTTCATTTATTAATGACTTAGATGATGGGATAGAAAACCACACATCCAAATTTTCCAATAGATATGTAGACAGTGTAGATTGAAGGGAAAAATTACACACAGCTATTGATAGATCAAGTGAGTGGGCAAAACTGTGGGAAAATGTGAGGTTATCCAACTTGGACCTAAAAAGGATAGAACAGAATACTTTCTCAATGGTGAAAAATGGGGATCCACATGGATTCTGAGGTGCAGATACATAGATCATTAAGATGGTATGAACAAGCACAGAAAATAATCAAAAAAGCTACTGGAATGCTGGAAGTTCTTCCTTGTGGACTAGGATGCACGGGGGTAGTAGTCATGCAAAGCCCTGGTTAGACCACATGCAAAGGTTTACAAAGCCCTGGTTAGACCACACCTTGAGTCACTGTGAGCAGTTCTGTACCCCACACCTTAGGAAGGATATATTGACCTTTGAGGGACTGCAGTGCAGCTTTTTCAGAATGCTCCCTGGTCTCCAAGGGTTAAATTACGAGGCGAGATTTCACAAACTAGGGTTGTGTTCCCTGGGATTTAGAAGATTGAGGGATAATTTGATCAAAGGTTTCAAGATATTATGGGGAAGAGATAGAGAAACTATTTCTAGTGGTTGGGGAGTCAGGACAAGTGGATACAATCTAAAAGTTAGAAGCAGACTATTCAGTGAAATTAGGAAACAATTCTACACACAAAGGCTGGTTGAAGTTTGGAACTCTCTCCCACAAACAGCACTTGATGCTGGATCAATTGTTACTTTTATATCTGAGAGTGATAGGCTTTTGTTAACTATAGGTATTAAGAGATGTGGAGCTAAAGTAGGTACATGGAGTTAGGTCACACTTCAGCCATGATCCCATTGAATGGTGGAACAGGCTCAAGGGGATGAATGTTCTACGCCCACTCTTATGTTGCTAAGTTAACTTAACTAGCACACCATCAGCCCTGGCTCAATGATAGCACACAAAGACTGTCTCAGAGTCTTGAGCACATAACCTAGGCTGATGCTCTCCAGTTCAGTACTGAGGGAGTGCTACATTGTCAGGGATGCCACCACTCGGAAGGGACCTGAAAATAAGGGCCCAACTCCACTGTCCCACGTGATGTGATTTGAGAAACAGGAAAGGTGCTCTTCCCTGGTATCCTGGCCAACATTTCTTGTTCAACCAGCATCATTAAAACGGACTGTCTGGTCATTACTACATTGCTGTTTTGTGGGAGCTTGCTGTGCACAAATTGGCTGCTACATTACAGCCAATGAAGTACCTTTTGAAGTATAGTCACTGTTGTAAAGTGGTTTAAGATAGCCTAACATTGCAACAGGTGCTGTAAAAATGCAGGTCTGCCTTTCGTCCTTTGAGCGCAGCTCCCTGCCTGACTCTCGTGTGTTTGACTTAACCACGCAAGTTGTCAGGTGGTGTCACTGAATCAGGAGGTTGGGGACTGAAGGCCTAACTCGACAGTACTGAGCAATAATCCAGGGGACACTCCTGGTGCAGTAACTGAAGAAGTGTCAGCCAGCACAGGCAGTGACACTTTTTCTCCGACAGGGAAACACGGCCAGCTGGCTCGGTAGGACGAGAAAGCTGGCCAAACTCATGGCAGCCTTTTAACATTCAATCAATGCCCTCCTGGTGACAGATCACCGTCCCATACCTAGAGCTCTCTGCCTTGAAGCTTGAAGGACAAGCCCTACGCGGGATTCATCAGAGAGGAGCATGCGCAACAGGTTGAAGATGACTACAAACTGACGGCCGATATTCGTAAAACTGCCCAACAAAGTAGCTCCTTGTCTTTGACTCAAACAGTGACACTGCAGAGGAGGAAGCCTTTCGGCCCATCGAGGCTCTGTTGCTTCTTTGAGTGGGCTGTTCAATGAGTCCCACTTGTCCTATAACCCCGCAAAATCTTTCCTTTTCAAGTATTTATCCAATTCGTGTGAAATGTATTATTGGATCTGTATCCAGTGCCCTTTCAGGCAGTGCACCCCAACCGCCTGCATAAGGAGAGGGAGTGGCAATGTGGTATTCTCACTGGAGTAGTATTCCAGAGACCCAGGGTAATGCTCTGGGGACCTTGGTTCAAATCCCACCACGGCAGATGGCCAAGTTTGAATACAATATTTTTAAAAATCTGAAATTAAAAGTCTACTGATTGTCATTCATCTAAGGACCTTTAGGGAAGGAAATCTGCCACCATCACCTGGTCTGGCCTACATGCGACTCCAGGCCCACAGCAATGTGGTTGGCTCTGAAATGACCTAGCAAGCCATTCCAGTTCTCAAGGGCAATTAGGGATGAGCAATAAATGCTGGCCTAGCCAGCAACGCTCACATCCCATGAATGAATAAAAACAATATTCACACCCCCACCTCTGATTCTTTTACTGATTCTCTTCAATCTGTGTCCCTCTGGTTACCGATCCTCCTGCCAGAGGAAACAGTTTTTCCTTATTTATCCTTCTTGCATTTTGTACAGGAAGCAGAGATGAAACAGTGATTTGAACCCTGGACCTTCTGATTAACAAGTCTGATGCGCTACCAGCTGAACTACTCGGGCTCTTCCAAATGCATTCTTAACTGTGCGTTTTCTCTGAATGTTAAGTCCTTCTGTATTTCTGCCACAGCACAAGATAGGAGGTTTGGTCAGTAATGACAGACCAACAAAGAAACGCCCTACGCAACAAGTCAGTCCTAAAGGTTTGATGAATGAATCAGGATTATCGGGGGACTGCTGGTATTTGGAACTAGCTGATGACAGCAGGGATGGCTCTCAGCTTATCAAAGATAAAGAGAAAAGCAAAAATGTTCCAGTGAGAAAAACTCAAGTTTGTTTTTAAACATTGCTAAACGCTGAGCTGATGAAGAATTCTGCAGACGTGGGCTATAAAGTATTGTTGGTGTTTGGGAGCTGGACTCAGGAACTCCCCATGAAGATACAGGATGAGATCATTGGAAGTTGAAGGGGAGCCGGGACACGGCACATTCAGCATCTCGGAGACTGAAAATAAACAGATTAATCCTGTAGGCCCTAAAGGGCAAAGTAGCTAACTCCTGCTCACTCCCAAACAGGCCCTAATATTCATACCCCATTTCCTACCTGGAACCAAGCTGGGCGAGGAGATTAAAATCTCACTGTCGGGCTTCATGTTCTTTATACGTCTGGCTTCTATGGGATGGTTGAATCGAAAGTAGTTCGATTGGCCCAGGCACAGAATGCAACCTGCAGTAAATGAATACAAGAAAAGTGTTATCAATTATTGTATTTTGGGGCTCTTTCTTCGAGGAGACATTTTCCCAGTTTCTGATTGGCACATGACAAGCAATAATATGATTATTAACCTGTACCAATCAGATTGCAGAACCAAAGCCAGCGAGCAGCCATGACAGTTTGCCGTTGGTCCTTGTGGCAGAGCGGCTCGAGGCTGCCACTTCTGGCCAGCTGTGGTAGTGGTGTAAATCGGGCCGGCAGGAGCTGAGGCTAGGTGACAGATCAGTCCCACCACAGTTGGGCCAGGAAACAGAAGGACACTTCCTTTAATGTTAATTGGGGGCAGAATTGTCAACCACTGAGATATGACAGGTTTTCAAATGTAAACCATGCCATTGTTACCCGCTGATATCTAAGAAAGATAGATTAGTCATAGAGTCACAGCTGCACAAAAAGAGGCCTTTCAGCCCATCGAGTCCATACCATCCCTCCATAGAGCAATCCAGTCATTTCCATTCCCCTGCTCGATCCCTGTAGCCCTGCAAGTTTATTACTTTCAAGTGCCCATCCAATTTCCTTTTAAAATCATTCATCTTCTCTGCTTCCACCAGCCTCATGGGCAGTGTGTTCCAGGTCATTACCACTCACTGCGTAAAAATGCTCCTCCCCACATCCCCCCACCCCCAGCACCATATCGCTTGCCCAAAACCTTCAACCTGTGTCCCCTAGTCCTTGTTCAATTAGCCAACAGGAACAGCTTTTCTTTGTCTATCTTATCCAAATTTGTCATAACCTTGTACACGAGTATCAAATCTCCCCTCAATCTCTTTTGCTCCAAGGAGAACAAACCCCAGCTTCTCTAACCTAACATCCCTTCTCCCTGGAACCATTCTGGTAAATCTCCTCTGCACCCTCTCAAGGACCCTCACATCCTTCCTGAAGGATGGTGACCAGAGCTGGACACAATAAAGCTCTGGCCTAACCAGAACTTTGTACAGGTTCATCATAACTTCTTCTGCACTCAATACCTCATTTATGAAGCCCAAGATCCCACATGCTTTGCTAACCACTCTCTCAGTATATCCTGCCATCTTCAAAGATCTATTTACATGCAGATTCAGGGGTGATTTAACAGAGGTGTTTAAGATGATGGGTTTGTTCAGGTGGATAGAGAGAAATTTTTTTCTCCTGTGGGGCATCATCCAGAACAAAGGGGCATCACCTCAAAACGAGAGCTTGTCTGTTCAGGGGTGATGTCAGGAGGCACTGCTTCACACAACGGAGTGTGGAAATCTGGAACTCTCTCCCCCCAGAGTGTTGTGGAGACAGGGGACAATGAAATTGTCAAGGCTAAGATTTTAGTTAGGTAGGACTATCAAACGATCTGGAGCTAAGGAGGGCAAATTGAGTTGAGGTACAGGTCAGCCATGATCCAACAGAATGGCAAAACAGGCTTGGGGGGGCTGAATAGCCTCCTCCTGTTCCTATGTAACAAGATCAAGGGTTGAATAGCCTCTTTCTATTCCTATGTAACAGGTTCAAGGGGCTGAGTGGCCTCCTCCTGTTCCTACATTTCTTAAGGCGCATTAGGACTTTGCTAAGGGCTGTTCTGGGAGTACCATGCTGCTGTCAGAAAGCTCTTGTTGAGACTATCGTTCTAACCCCCAGCCCCAGGGTTCAGGAACAGAACACACATCCCAGTCACAATATCTCGCGTTTTCTCATCCATCACCTACCCCACTCCTCATTCCGCTGTTGGATTATCTCGACCCTCCATTACTCCCCTAGGCATCAAGCCCGTTATGTACATCAATACAACCTGAAATTCAGGGTATGTAATAATGGCCAGAATGAAAGGCAGGGCTAAGGGAGACAAATCATCCAATTTAACATTTCTGGCACACAGCAAGATCTGGAAGCCTGTCAGGGGCTAGCAGACTCGAACCACAGCTCAGTTGACTATGAATTAACTTGAACAGATTGGGAAGCATAGAGGCTATGGTTTAGGGGTGCAGCCCTTGAGCCCCTGGATCGCACTCCTGCCGCACAAACTCCTGCATGCTGAATGTTACCAGCAATGTTTACCTTCTGTTTCTAATTAGTCACAGGCAGGCATGGATCCCGTTCAACAAACCTCCTAAAATGACCAGGACGGCGGCAGAGTTGCTGCTTCATCGAGTCTCAGCCACAGAATCTTTGAGAGAGAGGCTTGTTATTCATGCGCACAGCTCCAAACATCTGGAAAGCATTCAATCTTTAGAAGTTCCAGATGTTCACTCATGGTTTGTTTGCCAAGATTCCTTTTAAACTGCAATTTCTTTTCATATGTTCAAAACACCATCTTCTACAATCTGTACAATGCCAATGTGAAAAGGCAGGCAAATTCCTCAGATGTTTCACTGCCTACACATTTCCCAAACAGACTCAGAGCTTAAAGCAGTAAAAGGCGGCATGACATTGTTGGGAGGGGGATCGTGGAATCCCATCCATCGCCATATTTGGTCAAAGACAAAGGAAAACATATTATGAGTGTAGTCCTGGAATGATTCCCTTCTTCAGCTCTCCAGTCAGAACATTTATTCTCGGCCTCAGAAACATTGGCCCAGCGTCTGCTGCCATAAGGACACTGACCTTAGTGACACAAGCCATTTTTAATCTGCAAATCGATCAGCAGCTTGTGAGGGGGAAGAGATAGCCCATAAAATGCAAATGGCCACAGGTTACTGGGCGGTTTGTGTTGCTCCGCTGTTACCTTTGCAAAAACAGCCTCAAACTCCCTGCGAGTTTAAGAAATGTCTGCGTTTGCACATGAATTACCCCTTCTTCACCACAGAGCCAGTACTTAATGACCTGAGCACCCATTTAATAGCAAGATTTATGCTCGTGCAATGCCACTCTCCAGCCCAGAAAATGAAGAACTTCAACCGTGGGTCTCATTCCTACAGGTGGTGGATTGTTGTTAGGGCTTATAAAAAATGTCAGTGTATTTTTTACATTTTTTAAAACTTTTTTATTTCTTCTTTAATCCCAGTCTTTATTTCCCTCTCTATTTCTCTTTCTGTACCTGATTTGACTCCAGTTCACCCTATTGCCATCTCTGTCTTTCTTTCTTCTCATTGGTTAAGAGGAAAAGGCTTGAGTATTGCTGAAAAGGGAGACATGTTGTTGAAGCTTTTCATCTTGCACTCATCAGGACAAATGCAAGAATGCCAAATTTCAAACAATCTCAATTTATGCTACAGAAGAAAGGGGCTCTGATTGGTCCAAGATGCCCCAATGCCCTTGCTGTGCGTTCTCAGCCTGCACTTCCAGCAACTCAAAAAGCAACAACATTACAATTTTAATGGTACAGGAAAAAATCTAACTCATGGAGCAAATTGCAAGGCCAGCAAATTCTGAGCCAATGAAGTGTGGTAAATAACACAAGAGAGAAACAAAATAAACTCTTCATAATTGTAGACTAGAGGAAATCTTAATATCCAGAACAAGCCAAAAGGAAATATTCTGGCTAATGCAGAGCAAGCGAGCTAAACTGAAAGACCCAGAATTTCAGCTTTGAGGAACTACAGTAACAATAGAAGATGGCAGGCAGGGTGAGAGGAATGATATCCCAACTCGCTCCAGCTCCCCAAATCAAGGGTTAAACTGCTCCAAACTAGAAATGTTAACCCTGCTTCTCTCTCCACAGATGCTGTCAGATCTGCTGAGTTTTTCCAGCAATTTCTGTTTTTATTTCAGATTTCCAGCATTTGCAGTATTTTGCTTTTACCTTTAAACAGCTCCACCCCCACCACTGCCCCTCCTGACTGATGGTGGACTTACGATCCAAGTCAAAGGTCAGAGAACCTTTGGACCCCAGCTGGAATTCAGTGACAATGTGAAAAAATAGCAGAGTCCCAGAAAACTAAATAAACAATATTTGACACAAAACAGTGACACAGCTCGGGGGCAAAAGTTAAACCTTCAGGGCAGTGCGCACACAGCTCCTAACTGCGCCAATATTTAGTACACCAAATTCTGTCTGTTCAGGTTTATAAAATCAAGTCCAAACTATGTGATCCTGTCTAGCTCATCTGCTGCTGAAACCCTCATCCATGTCTTTGTCACCTCTAGACTCGGCTGGTTGGTCTCCCACATTCTACCCTTTGTAAACTTGAAGGTTATCCAAAACTCTGCTGCCTGTGTCCTAACTCACAGCAGCTCCCGTTCACCTATCACTCCTGTGCTCAACACTGGCCCCGGGTCAAGAAACACTCGATTTAAAATTCTCATCCTTGTTTGCAAATGCTTCTGTGGCCTCATCCCTCCCTATCTGTGTAACCTTCTCCAACCCCACAACCCTTCGAGGTATCTGTGCTCCTCTAAATCTGGCCTCTTGTGCATCCCTGGTTTTAATTGCTCCACCACTGGTGGCCATGCCTTCAGCTGCCTGGGCCCCAAGCTCCGGAATTCCCTCCCTTCACCTCTCCTTCTCACTTTCCTCCTTTAAGACATTCCTTAAAACCAATCTCTCTTACCAAGCTTTTGGTCACCTAATCTAATATCTCCTTATGTGGCTCAGTGTCAGACTTAGCTTTATAATGCTCCTGTAAAGCCCCTTGGGACGTTTCATTACATTAAAGATGCTACATAAATATAAGTTGTTGTTAATACGTATTAAAACTAGGTCCTAAACGTCTTAATACGTTCTTATTCAGTAACAGAATGTGAGCGTCACTGGCATTTATTGCCCATCTCTAATTGCCCTTGAGAGGTGGTGATGAGCTACCTTCTTGAACCGCTGCAGTCCATGTGGTGTAGGTACACCCACAGTGCTGTTAGGGAGGGAGTTCCAGGATTTTGACCCAGCAACAGTGAAGGAACGGAGATATATTTCCAAATCAGGATGGTGTGTGACTGGAAGGGAACTTCTAGGTGGTGGTGTTCCCATGTGTCTGCTGCCCTTGTCCTTCTAGATGGTAGTGGTCATGGGTTTGGAAGGTGCTGTCTAAGGAGCCTTGGTGAATTTCTGCAGTGCATTTTGTAGATGGTACACACTGCTGCCACTGTGCATCGGTGGTGGAGGGAGTGAATGTTTAAGGTGGTGGATGGGGAGCCAATCAAGTCACTCAGAGAGAGAGAGGGAACAGTGGGAAATGATGATGTTGAAATCAAGGCAAAATGTCAGATATGCTGTACAAACAGCACATCAAACCCAAAGTTAATTCAATTCAATTCTTATCTCAGTTTGAATCCATAGGATAAAAACTTTTAAAATGACCTTTGGTAAAGTCAATGTGAAGATAGATTTAATAAACAGAAGTTCTCCCCCACAGTGTGCTGGTCAATATTTATCCCTCAAACACCCACCATGTTGCAGAGGATCAAATAAAATGCTGTGCAATGCCCACCTGAGGCTGCCACTGCTTTGTCAGCTACTTTCACCAAACTAGGCCTACAATGATCCTCAAAGAGACTACTGCAACCAACAAGCTAAGTGTCCACTGGCCAGAATGTGCAGATGCTCCCAAACCTGAATTTAAAATCACACCTTTCTAGGCCATTGTTTAATCATTGATCACACTGCCTTCTGTGTGATCATGCTGTGCACAAGCGCATTCCCGACAATGCAGTGACCTTACTGCCTGGTAAAATGCTTTGGGCGTGCTGGACTCAGCATGGAAGCTGTACAAATGTAAATTCTTTCTTCGGCCAAAAATGTGGTCAGGCCTCCGTTTGTAACACAGTGTCCAGTTTTTGTCTCCTCACATGATATTGCGGCTGATGTCAAGATTTGGAAAGATTGCTAAGGAGGGCAGGCAGACTAACGCATCCCTAGTTACTCAGATAGACTCAAAGAGCTGGGACTGCACACTTTAAAGAGGCATAGACTTGGGGGTGATCTGATTTAGATTTGTAAGATGAAGGAGATATTAGATTGTGTTTGTGTGCAACTAAATAGGCTTGAGGTGATATGGGCTCACAATCTGAAATGATATAATCCAGACCTAGGTTAGAGGTTGAGGGGTGGTCCCTTTGCCCAGAGAAGACTGGCCTTCTGCAATAAGCTGGCACCGTCTACAATAAAACTCTGGTTAGGCTGCAACTAGAGTACTGCATGCAGTTCAGGATGTGAGGGCCCTCGGAAGGTTGCAGAGGAGATTTACCAGAATGGTTCCAGGAATGAGGAGCTATTCGGCACATGGTTAGGTTGGAGAAGCTGGGGCTGTTCTCCTTGGAGCAAAGGAGATTGAGGGGAGACTATTACATGTTTGGATAAGATAGACAAAGAAAAGCTGAAACAAAAACAGCAAATGCTGGAAAAACTCAGTGGGTTAACAGAGTTAATGTCCATATGACTTTTCTTCAGAGCAGGGTCATAAGAAGGGTCATACAGACTCAAAACATTAACTCTGCTTCTCTCTCCACAGATGATACCAGACCAGCTGAGTTTTTCCAGCATTTTCTGTTTTTATTTCAGATTCCCAGCATCCACAGTATTTTGCTTTTATCTCAAATTAAAGCTGTTCCTATTAGCTGATAGTACAAGGGCTAAGGGATGCGGATTTAAGATTTTGGGCAAGAGATACAGGGGGCAATGTGAGGAAGAACTTTTTTACACAGTGACTGGTTAATAGCTGGAACTCGCTGCCGATGAGGGTGGTGGTGGTGGAGACAATCGATGATTTGAAAAGGAAATTGGATGGGTGCTTGAGGGAAATAAACTTGCAGGGATACAGGGATTGAGCAGGGGAATGGGGCTGATTGGATTGCTCGACAGAGAGCAGGCAGAGAATCAATGGGCTGAATGGCCTCCTTTTGTACCCTAATGACTGATTTGCTGAAGTCCTTCAAGTGAGGACTGGGCCTGTTTTGGACAGGGCCGCTGATCACCACACAGAAGATCTGTAACAATAATAATAAAAATACCTGGAAAAACTCAGCAGGTCTGACAGCATCTGCGGAGAGGAACACAGTTAATGTTTCTAGTCCGTATGACCCTTCAACAGAATGAAAGAAAAATAGAAAAGAGGTGAAATATAAGCTGGTTTAAGGGGGGATGGGACAGGTAGAGCTATAAATCTGTAACAATGATCAGTGTCAGGTGACCTCCTGGGCCAATTATTCAGGAGCAAGGTTGGTTGGATGGTTGGTTGGGGGGGCAGGGGTGAAGGGGCATTGAGGGAGCAGGTGGGGACGTCACAGAGAAATTTCCTAAATTTCCCCCTCCCTATATCGGCCTGTATTTTTATTTGGTCTTCCACCTCTCCCTGATAATAAAATCCCTAAAGCAGTCATGTATTCACAACTTAAACTTGGTCACCTCCTGTGAGGTGGGCCCAGATTAAGATTCAAGGCAAAAACAGAAATACCTGGAAAAACTCAGCAGGTCTGGCAGCATCGGCGGAGAAGAACAAAGTTGATGTTTCGAGTCCTCAAGTTCGAGTTTTGAGGACTCGAAACGTCAACTTTGTTCTTCTCCACCGATGCTGCCAGACTTGCCGAGTTTTTCTAGGTATTTCTGTTTTTGTTTTGGATTTCCAGCATCCGCAGATTTTTGTTTTTAAGATTCAAGGACTCCTTGAAGGCAAACCTCAGGAAATGTGGTATGTCGAGCACTGACTGGGAGAAAACACAAAAGGACGAACAACCTGGGGCGCGATCTTCTGGAGCGACCCATCCAACAGCAAAGAACACAAGCAGCTAAGGACAAAAAGCAAATTAGAAAGGCCGGCTGTCCCAACATTGTCATTTTGTCCTTGCCCACACTATGGAGAGCCATGAAGGTCTGAAGTCGGGCCTCACAGACACGTTAGAACGCACAACACTTTACACATACAAGAAACGGCCATCTTCAATAATGAAGAGAAGACAATGATGATGGTGGGACGGTGGGGCTGAGGGGGTCAGGGGAGGGGCTAAGTGGGGCGTGGAGCGGCTAGGCGGCAGAGGGGCTGGGTGGCAGAGGGGCTGGGGGCAGAGGGGCTGTGGGGGCAGAGGGGCTGGGGGGGGCAGAGGGACAGAGGGGCTGGGGGGGCAGAGGGATGGGGAGCGGAGGGATGGGGAGCGGAGGGATGGGGAGCGGAGGGATGGGGAGCGGAGGGATGGGGAGCGGAGGGATGGGGAGCGGAGGGATGGGGAGCGGAGGGATGGGGAGCGGAGGGATGGGGAGCGGAGGGATGGGGAGCGGAGGGATGGGGAGCGGAGGGATGGGGAGCGGAGGGATGGGGGGCGGAGGGATGGGGGCAGAGGGCTGGGGGGTGGAGGGGCTGGGGGGGCAGAGGGGCTGGGGGGCGGAGGGATGGAGGGCGGAGGGATGGAGGGCGGAGGGATGGGGAGCGGAGGGATGGGGAGCGGAGGGATGGGGAGCGGAGGGATGGAGAGCGGAGGGATGGGGAGCGGAGGGATGGGGAGCGGAGGGATGGGGAGCGGAGGGATGGGGAGCGGAGGGATGGGGAGCGGAGGGATGGGGGGCGGAGGGATGGGGGCAGAGGGCTGGGGGGTGGAGGGGCTGGGGGGGCAGAGGGGCTGGGGGGCGGAGGGATGGAGGGCGGAGGGATGGAGGGCGGAGGGATGGGGAGCGGAGGGATGGGGAGCAGAGGGATGGGGAGCGGAGGGATGGGGAGCGGAGGGATGGGGAGCGGAGGGATGGGAGCGGAGGAGGGAGGGATGGGGAGCGGAGGGATGGGGAGCGGAGGGATGGGGAGCGGAGGGATGGGGAGCGGAGGGATGGGGGGCGGAGGGATGGGGCGGAGGGATGGGGAGCGGAGGGATGGGGGGGTGGAGGGATGGGGGCGGAGGGATGGGGGGCGGAGCTGCCATTGATGTCACATTTTGAGGTGCCTCCCTCCCTGAGGGACAGAGTTAAGGAGGTGTCTGAAATGTTGATCAATGAGGAGGTGTCTTTCGGAGTCAGCGGGTGGGGGGCAGTGTGCAGGTCTGACCCACAGAGCTCACACTCAGCTGGGGAACTGACTGAGACCGAGGGTTGACAGAGACAGTCTGGGACCCTGGATTTTAAGTGTCTGTGAGAGAAACATGACTTTTCCTGACAGAGGGTTAATCCTGAGCCTGCAAACACAGTGGTCGTTTGAAACAATCCGTCACTGTGAAACATCCTGTTAACCAGTTAATTCAGCACTTGGGGCTGATAATGAGAGAATCTGCCATGGTTTCAACAGAAGTGCTAAGCAGCAGAAATGTGGAATAGGACAGCAGTAAGTCTGCTCCAGGTACGCCTGACACTACAGCCCTGACCCTTCATGATCAGTAAAATTACTGGGAGAATTAAAGAGAAGCAGACCATTCGACCCAACTGCTCCACACGAACCTGCAGCCATCCTGTTACAGTCACACTATCAGCATATCCTTCTATTCCTTTACTTAACCACTTATCCCTGAAATGCATGTAAAGCTGTGCAGACACAGGGGTTAAAATGCCCTCTTAAGGCTGCACCCAAGTCTAGGACGCACTGCCTTCATTCTCTGCTGTCTCCTGTCTCCTCTGAACCCTCTCATCATCCCAACAAGACAAACTTAACAGCAAAGCAGGGAAAATACTTACACAACGGGTCAGCAAGGCAGCATTACACTGGCCTGGGGTCACCACCAGGGGCCGAACAGCTTGTTTGAAGGGGGGCGGGGGGGGTGGGGTGTGTGGGGGGAAGAAAAGTGTTTCTCAAGACATCAGCACTCAGTTTAAAGGCAACCAATGGGACACAGTGTTCGACAGAGAGCCCATCCTCCTTCCGGGAGGATTTGAACAGAACTCTGGCTACACAGACACTCCGCCCTCCCAGTTTTTGGGAATATTTCCATTTCTCTTTCAATTATAGTGGCGGGATGATTGTGCAAGTCTCGGTGACCCCGCCCCGTCAGCACACACACACACTCAAACATTCGGACTGTGTCCCTCTGACTGTGAAGACCTTCACTCCTGCCCTGAACAGGATGCTTTACGCAGTCTGGTATGTGAGGGCGCGCCTAAACACTGCTGTCTCACAAGTTGCAGACTGCCCCTCGTCCCAGCTAGACCGCCAGGCAATTTCAGTTCAGTTTCAGTCTGGGAGCAAGTCTGGAGGAGACAGCTCACCTCCCTCCCCTCCCTACCATCTGGCACTCAGGGGAGGACCCACCCCCAAATGCCCCCCTAACACGGTTCTGCTGGGACCTGACAGTCGATCAGGGCAAAAACAAATGCCAATCTGAGATGGATTGCGAATTGTCTGCAAAGTAATGGAACAATCTTGAAGTTTTTTTTTAAACCCTGCCCCAGGATAGGAGACAGCAAACCACATGTTTATTAAACCCAGTCGGCTCCGATTCACTAGAAGTCTTTTATTGTGCAGAAAAGAATGTGTGCGATCCAATAATGAATGGGTGCTGCTCTCTCCCGTTTCCCCCAATAAAAATACTGAGTTTTGAATAATTCCAGCGTCTTTGCTTTAGGCTGCAGACACCTTCACACAATCAGCAGCTCGAGTTGGAACTGGTCCAAAGAGACAACCAACACCCCACCCCCACTTCACCCAACCCATGTTACACCTCAGTCAATTAGAAAGTGGGTGGGAAAAGTTCTGTCTGCTCTTACCCCTGTGACGGCACCGTGTGTCCCAGGCGCCACTTAAGTGCAAGTTGTCGCTCTTGTGTAAAATGGGCAGCTGATTGGCTGTAAAAAAAACAAAAAACTGCGGATGCTGGAAATCCAAAACAAAAACAGAATTACCTGGGAAAAACTCAGCAGGTCTGGCAGCATCGGTGGAGAAGAAAAGAGTTGACGTTTCGAGTCCTCATGACCCTTCAACAGAGTCTGTGGAAGGGTCATGAGGACTCGAAATGTCAACTCTTTTCTTCTCCGCCGATGCTGCCAGACCTGCTGAGTTTTTCCAGGTAATTCTGATTGTGCCAGCTTCGCAAGACCACCCAATCCGCACTGTATGGGCAGCATTCTCTCGAGGGTGGGGGGAGAGAGGCGGTCAGATTAAACAGAACAAGACAGAGCACAGGCTGATCGAATCCCTACAGCAATCTCCTGCTGCAATGTGGGGCACAGACACACACACTCACACAGAGACACACACACACACACACAGGGGTACATACACACACACACAGAGGCACACACACAGAGGCACACATACTCACAAAGACACACACTCTTACAGACACACGCACTCACACAGAGGCACACAGACACACACACTCAGAGACAGACACACACACACAGGGAGACACACACACAGAGACACACACACAGACACACACAGGGAGACACACACACACAGAGACACACACACACAGAGAGACACACACACAGAGACACACACACAGAGACACACACACATACTCACAGACACACACACAGAGACACACACCCACAGAGACACACACTTTCACGGACACACAGACACACACACACACACACAAAGAGTCACACACACACACACACACACAGGCACACAGTCACACTCTCATGGACACACACAGACACACAGACAGAGACACAGACAGACACACACACACAGGCACACACACACAGGCACACACACACAGGCACACACACACACACACACACACAGGCACACACACACACACACAGGTCCCACATGAACCAGTGCTGGTCAGTTGCCAATCGTAGGATCCTACATTCACGGGATGTGGGCATTTCTGGCAAGGCCACAATTAACGCCCATTCCCAATTGCCCCTGAGGGCCTTAAGAGTGAAACACACTATATCCATCTGGACCTCATGTCCACATGTCAAGTTCTGAACAAACACTTGGCAGTTTGGACAGCAGACATGCTGTGGGATTGGAGTCACATAGACAGTCAGACCTGCATTTAAACAGCACCTTTCCAACCATAGAGTTTCCAAAGCACTTCACAGCCAATGAATTACTTTAAATGTAGCCACTGTTGTAATGTAGGAAAACAAAAGCCAACTTGCACACAGCAAGATCCCACAAACAGCAAGTGAAAAATGGCCAGATGATCTGATTTAGTAATCCTGGTCAAGAGCTAAACATTGGCCTACTCCCCAACACGTCTTCAAAATCATGACATGGGATCCTTTACATCTGTCCAAGGGGGCAGACAGAGCCTCAGAATGTCTCATCTAAAAGCTGACACCTCCGACAGAGCAGCGCTCCCTCAGTACTGACCCTCCGACAGTGCAGCGCTCCCTCAGTACTGACCCTCCGACAGTGCAGCGTTCCCTCAGTACTGACCCTCCGACAGTGCAGTGCTCCCTCAGTACTGACCCTCGACAGTGCAACGCTCCTCAGTACTGACCCTCCAACAGTGCAGTGCTCCCTCAGTACTGACCCTTTGACAGTGCAGCTGTCCCATGGTACTGACCCTTTGACAGTGCAGCACTCCCTCGGTACTGACCCTCCGACAGTGCAGCGCTCCCTCAGTACTGACCCTTCGACAGTGCAGCGCTCCCTCAGTACTGACCCTCAACAGTGCAGCGCTCCCTCAGTACTGACCCTCCGACAGTGCAGCGCTCCCTCAGTACTGACCCTTCGACAGTGCAGCTGTCCCACGGTACTGACCCTTTGACAGTGCAGCACTCCCTCAGTACTGACCCTTCGACAGTGCAGCTGTCCCACGGTACTGACCCTTTGACAATGCAGCACTCCCTCGGTACTGACCCTTCGACAGTGCAGTTGTCCCTCGGTACTGACCCTCCGACAGTGCAGCGCTCCCTCAGTACTGACCCTTCGACAGTGCAGCGCTCCCTCAGTACTGACCCTCCGACAGTGCAGCGCTCCCTCAGTACTGACCCTCCAACAGTGCAGCGCTCCCTCAGTACTGACCCTCCGACAGTGCAGCTGTCCCACGGTACTGACCCTTCGACAGTGCAGCACCCCCTCAGTACTGACCCTTCGACAGTGCAGCTGTCCCACAGTACTGACCCTTTGACCCTGCAGCACTCCCTCGGTACTGACCCTTTGACAGTGCAGCACTCCCTCGGTACTGACCCTTCGACAGTGCAGCACCCCCTCAGTACTGACCCTCCGACAGTGTAGCGCTCCCTCAGTACTGACCCTTCGACAGTGCAGCTGTCCCTCGGTACTGACCCTTCGACAGTGCAGCACTCCCTCGGTACTGATCCTTCGACAGTGCAGCGCTCCCTCGGTACTGACCCTTCGACAGTGCAGCGCTCCCTCAGTACTGACCCTTTGACAGTGCAGCACTCCCTTGGTACTGACCCTTGTACAGTGCAGCTCTGCAAGTGTCAGGCTGGATTATATGTTCAAGTCTCTGACTGTTCTGACCCATGGGTTCTCTCAGTCCACTGCTGACACTTGTCCCAAACTGTTCAAGTGTGGCATGTTGTTTCTGGGGCACTAGTCTACCACGCTGGAGACGTCAACTCGCAGAACTTCCTCCTATTCGCTGGACCATACCCAACCACTACATCAATTGTTTCAGGACTGTCACTGACCTCATCTCCTCTGGGGATCTCCCTCCCACAGCTTCCAACCTGATAGTTGCCCAACCTCGGACGGGCCCGCTTCTATCTCCTACCCAAAATCCACAAACAGAACTGCCCCGGTAGACCGATCGTCTCAGCTTGCTCCTGCCCCACAGAACTCATTTCTCGTTATCTTGACTCCCTCTCTCTCCCCTTGTCCAGTCCCTTCCCACCTACATCCGTGATTCCTCTGACACCTTACGTCACATCAACAATTTCCAGTTCCCTGGCCCCTACCGCTTCCTCTTCACCATGGACGTCCAATCCCTCTACACCTCCATCCCCCACCAGGATGGTCTGAGGGCCCTTAGCTTCTTCCTCGAACAGAGGCCCGAACAATCCCCATCCACCACTACTCTCCTCCGTCTGGCTGAACTTGTTCTCACACTGAACAATTTCTCCTTCAACTCCTCTCACTTCCTCCAATAAAAGGTGTGGCTATGGGTACCCGCATGGGCCCCAGCTATGCCTGTCTCTTTATGGGGTATGTGGAACATTCCTTGTTGCAGTCCTACTCCGGCCCCCTTCCACAACTCTTTCTCCGGTACATCGATGATTATTTCGGTGCTGCTTCATGCTCTCGTCAGGACTTGGAAAAATTTATTAATTTTGCTTCCAATCTCCACCCCTCCATCATTTTCACGTGGTCCATCTCTGACACTTCCCTTCCCTTCCTTGACCTCTCTGTCTCAATCTCTGGTGATAGACTGTCCACCAATATCCATTACAAACCCACCGACACCCACAGCTATCTCGACTACAGCTCCTCACACCCCACTTCCTGTAAGGACTCCATCCCATTCTCTCAGTTCCTTCGCCTCCGTCGCATCTGTTCCGATGATGCTACATTCAAAAACAGTTCCTCTGACATGTCCTCCTTCTTCCTTAACCGAGGTTTTCCACCCACGGTCGTTGACAGGGCCCTCAACCGTGTCCGGCCCATCTCCCGCGCATCCGCCCTCACTCCTTCTCCTCCCTCCCAGAAACATGATAGGGTCCCCCTTGTCCTCACTTATCACCCCACCAGCCTCCGCATTCAAAGGATCATCCTCCGCCATTTCCGCCAACTCCAGCATGATGCCACTACCAAACACATCTTCCCTTCACCCCCCTTATCGGCATTCCGTAGGGATCGCTCCCTCCGGGACACCCTGGTCCACTCCTCCATCACCCCCTACTCCTCAACCCCCTCCTATGGCACAACCCCTTGCCCACGCAAAAGATGCAACACCTGCCCCTTCACTTCCTCTCTCCTCACCGTCCAAGGACCCAAACACTCCTTTCAAGTGAAGCAGCATTTCACTTGCATTTCCCCCAACTTAGTCTACTGCATTCGTTGCTCCCAATGTGGTCTCCTCTACATTGGAGAGACCAAACGTAAACTGGGCGACCGCTTTGCAGAACACCTGCGGTCTGTCCGCAAGAATGACCCAAACCTCCCTGTCGCTTGCCATTTTAACACTCCACCCTGCTCTCTTGCCCACATGTCTGTCCTTGGCTTGCTGCATTGTTCCAGTGAAGCCCAACGCAAACTGGAGGAACAACACCTCATCTTCCGACTAGGGACTTTACAGCCTTCCGGACTGAATATTGAATTCAACAACTTTAGGTCGTGAGTCCCCTCCCCCATCCCCACCCCCTTTCTGTTTCCCCCTTCTCTTTTTTTTTTCCCAATAAATTATAAAGATTTTCCTTTTCCCACCTATTTCCATTATATAAAATAAAAAAAAAAACCCACTAGAGCTATACCTTGAGTGCCCTACCATCCATTCTTAATTAGCACATTCGTTTAGATAATATCACCAACTTTAACTTTAACACCTATGTGTTCTATTGTACTATTGTTGTTGACATCTTTTGATATTCTGCTTCTATCACTGCTTGTTTGTCGCTACAACCACACCAACCCCCTCCACCTCTCTGTCTCTCTATCTCTCCGCCCCCCACACACACACCTTAAACCAGCTTATATTTCAGCTCTTTCCTGGACTCGAACTCAAGTTCTGTCGAAGGGTCATGAGGACTCGAAACGTCAACTCTTTTCTTCTCCGCCGATGCTGCCAGACCTGCTGAGTTTTTCCAGGTAATTCTGTTTTTGTTTTGGATTTCCAGCATCCGCAGTTTTTTTGTTTTTATCTCTGTGTTTAATTGACTGCCACTGCTCTTCAAGAAATGCCTACCTCCTTGAAGAAGTTCTGTTCCTCTCTGCGACAAGATTTCCGGATTTCTCTGTTGCCTTGTTCACCTTCATTGCTTTCCATTTCTCTCCTAGTGTTTGACAAGGTGTTTACTAAAACCCGCTTTCACAGCCATATCTCCTTTCTCAGTGACTGTCTCCGTCTCCGACTTACCCCACATGGATTTCAACTGAAATTCCACCCCTCATGTTTCGAACCCACCCAGGATTACAGGTATCTCCGGGACATAAAACGTTTCTCGGACTGCTGTTCCCGTCACATTCTGAAATCCACTCTCAGTGCCATGCGCCGCCATATGAACACACTCGACCTCTCCCTCCAGCAGCACCGCCGTACCCTTTTTCAAAGCTGCGCGTGCCCCCAGTTTCATTTTATCCTTCGGCTCATCCGACGCCTCAACAAGAAACTTTTTCTCTTTCTCTCAAGTGCTAAGGAACGCAAGCTCCAACAACTCATCGACACCAACACCCATCTAGGACCCTCCACCCCTGCCTGTCCCTCCGTCCCCACCCCATCTTCCAATCCCAACCCCAGCCGTGTATTCACTATACCCCCTGACCTTCCCCTCTCCGATGCTGAACGTTCAGTGCTCAGCAAAGGACTTAGTTTCATACCCTTACGCCCTCACCTCAATGAATTTCGGGCTCGGCATGATACTGAACTCTTCTTCCGCCGTCTTCGTCTCCGGGCTCACTTCTTTGGGCAGGAGTCCTCTCCCAGTTCAACGGATCCTTTTACCCATCTTCAATATTCTCCCTCCACCTGGACCCCTCCCTCTGGATTCTTACCTTCTCTCGATCTTTTCATTGAGAACTGTCGGCGCGACATTAGTCGTCTCAATTTCTCTGCTCCTCTCACCCATTCTAACCTGTCTCTCTCTGAACTTACTGCACTCCATTCTCTCAGGTCCAACCCTGACATTGTCATCAAACCCGCTGACAAGGGTGGTGCTGTTGTTGTCTGGCGCACTGACCTCTACCACGCGGAGGCTGAGCGTCAACTCGCAGACACTTCCTCCTACCTCTCCCTGGACCATGACCCCACCACTGAACATCAAGCCATTGTTTCCAGGACTGTCACTGACCTCATCTCCTCTGGGGATCTCCCTCCCACAGCTTCCAACCTGATAGTTGCCCAACCTCGGACGGCCCGCTTCTATCTCCTACCCAAAATCCACAAACAGAACTGCCCCGGTAGACCGATCGTCTCAGCTTGCTCCTGCCCCACAGAACTCATTTCTCGTTATCTTGACTCCCTTCTCTCTCCCCTTGTCCAGTCCCTTCCCACCTACATCCGTGATTCCTCTGACACCTTACGTCACATCAACAATTTCCAGTTCCCTGGCCCCTACCGCTTCCTCTTCACCATGGACGTCCAATCCCTCTACACCTCCATCCCCCACCAGGATGGTCTGAGGGCCCTTAGCTTCTTCCTCGAACAGAGGCCCGAACAATCCCCATCCACCACTACTCTCCTCCGTCTGGCTGAACTTGTTCTCACGCTGAACAATTTCTCCTTCAACTCCTCTCACTTCCTCCAAATAAAAGGTGTGGCTATGGGTACCCGCATGGGCCCCAGCTATGCCTGTCTCTTTATGGGGTATGTGGAACATTCCTTGTTGCAGTCCTACTCCGGCCCCCTTCCACAACTCTTTCTCCGGTACATCGATGATTATTTCGGTGCTGCTTCATGCTCTCGTCAGGACTTGGAAAAATTTATTAATTTTGCTTCCAATCTCCACCCCTCCATCATTTTCACGTGGTCCATCTCTGACACTTCCCTTCCCTTCCTTGACCTCTCTGTCTCAATCTCTGGTGATAGACTGTCCACCAATATCCATTACAAACCCACCGACACCCACAGCTATCTCGACTACAGCTCCTCACACCCCACTTCCTGTAAGGACTCCATCCCATTCTCTCAGTTCCTTCGCCTCCGTCGCATCTGTTCCGATGATGCTACATTCAAAAACAGTTCCTCTGACATGTCCTCCTTCTTCCTTAACCGAGGTTTTCCACCCACGGTCGTTGACAGGGCCCTCAACCGTGTCCGGCCCATCTCCCGCGCATCCGCCCTCACTCCTTCTCCTCCCTCCCAGAAACATGATAGGGTCCCCCTTGTCCTCACTTATCACCCCACCAGCCTCCGCATTCAAAGGATCATCCTCCGCCATTTCCGCCAACTCCAGCATGATGCCACTACCAAACACATCTTCCCTTCACCCCCCTTATCGGCATTCCGTAGGGATCGCTCCCTCCGGGACACCCTGGTCCACTCCTCCATCACCCCCTACTCCTCAACCCCCTCCTATGGCACAACCCCTTGCCCACGCAAAAGATGCAACACCTGCCCCTTCACTTCCTCTCTCCTCACCGTCCAAGGACCCAAACACTCCTTTCAAGTGAAGCAGCATTTCACTTGCATTTCCCCCAACTTAGTCTACTGCATTCGTTGCTCCCAATGTGGTCTCCTCTACATTGGAGAGACCAAACGTAAACTGGGCGACCGCTTTGCAGAACACCTGCGGTCTGTCCGCAAGAATGACCCAAACCTCCCTGTCGCTTGCCATTTTAACACTCCACCCTGCTCTCTTGCCCACATGTCTGTCCTTGGCTTGCTGCATTGTTCCAGTGAAGCCCAACGCAAACTGGAGGAACAACACCTCATCTTCCGACTAGGGACTTTACAGCCTTCCGGACTGAATATTGAATTCAACAACTTTAGGTCGTGAGTCCCCTCCCCCATCCCCACCCCCTTTCTGTTTCCCCCTTCTCTTTTTTTTTCCCAATAAATTATAAAGATTTTCCTTTTCCCACCTATTTCCATTATATAAAATAAAAAAAAAAACCCACTAGAGCTATACCTTGAGTGCCCTACCATCCATTCTTAATTAGCACATTCGTTTAGATAATATCACCAACTTTAACTTTAACACCTATGTGTTCTATTGTACTATTGTTGTTGACATCTTTTGATATTCTGCTTCTATCACTGCTTGTTTGTCGCTACAACCACACCAACCCCCTCCACCTCTCTGTCTCTCTATCTCTCCGCCCCCCACACACACACCTTAAACCAGCTTATATTTCAGCTCTTTCCTGGACTCGAACTCAAGTTCTGTCGAAGGGTCATGAGGACTCGAAACGTCAACTCTTTTCTTCTCCGCCGATGCTGCCAGACCTGCTGAGTTTTTCCAGGTAATTCTGTTTTTGTTTTGGATTTCCAGCATCCGCAGTTTTTTTGTTTTTATCTCTGCCTTCATTCTCTGCTGTCTCCTGTCTCCTCTGAACCCTCTCATCATCCCAACAAGACAAACTTAACAGCAAAGCAGGGAAAATACTTACACAACGGGTCAGCAAGGCAGCATTACACTGGCCTGGGGTCACCACCAGGGGCCGAACAGCTTGTTTGAAGGGGGGCGGGGGGGTGGGGTGTGTGGGGGGAAGAAAAGTGTTTCTCAAGACATCAGCACTCAGTTTAAAGGCAACCAATGGGACACAGTGTTCGACAGAGAGCCCATCCTCCTTCCGGGAGGATTTGAACAGAACTCTGGCTACACAGACACTCCGCCCTCCCAGTTTTTGGGAATATTTCCATTTCTCTTTCAATTATAGTGGCGGGATGATTGTGCAAGTCTCGGTGACCCCGCCCCGTCAGCACACACACACACTCAAACATTCGGACTGTGTCCCTCTGACTGTGAAGACCTTCACTCCTGCCCTGAACAGGATGCTTTACGCAGTCTGGTATGTGAGGGCGCGCCTAAACACTGCTGTCTCACAAGTTGCAGACTGCCCCTCGTCCCAGCTAGACCGCCAGGCAATTTCAGTTCAGTTTCAGTCTGGGAGCAAGTCTGGAGGAGACAGCTCACCTCCCTCCCCTCCCTACCATCTGGCACTCAGGGGAGGACCCACCCCCAAATGCCCCCCTAACACGGTTCTGCTGGGACCTGACAGTCGATCAGGGCAAAAACAAATGCCAGTCTGAGATGGATTGCGAATTGTCTGCAAAGTAATGGAACAATCTTGAAGTTTTTTTTTAAACCCTGCCCCAGGATAGGAGACAGCAAACCACATGTTTATTAAACCCAGTCGGCTCCGATTCACTAGAAGTCTTTTATTGTGCAGAAAAGAATGTGTGCGATCCAATAATGAATGGGTGCTGCTCTCTCCCGTTTCCCCCAATAAAAATACTGAGTTTTGAATAATTCCAGCGTCTTTGCTTTAGGCTGCAGACACCTTCACACAATCAGCAGCTCGAGTTGGAACTGGTCCAAAGAGACAACCAACACCCCACCCCCACTTCACCCAACCCATGTTACACCTCAGTCAATTAGAAAGTGGGTGGGAAAAGTTCTGTCTGCTCTTACCCCTGTGACGGCACCGTGTGTCCCAGGCGCCACTTAAGTGCAAGTTGTCGCTCTTGTGTAAAATGGGCAGCTGATTGGCTGTAAAAAAAACAAAAAACTGCGGATGCTGGAAATCCAAAACAAAAACAGAATTACCTGGGAAAAACTCAGCAGGTCTGGCAGCATCGGTGGAGAAGAAAAGAGTTGACGTTTCGAGTCCTCATGACCCTTCAACAGAGTCTGTGGAAGGGTCATGAGGACTCGAAATGTCAACTCTTTTCTTCTCCGCCGATGCTGCCAGACCTGCTGAGTTTTTCCAGGTAATTCTGATTGTGCCAGCTTCGCAAGACCACCCAATCCGCACTGTATGGGCAGCATTCTCTCGAGGGTGGGGGGAGAGAGGCGGTCAGATTAAACAGAACAAGACAGAGCACAGGCTGATCGAATCCCTACAGCAATCTCCTGCTGCAATGTGGGGCACAGACACACACACTCACACAGAGACACACACACACACACACAGGGGTACATACACACACACACAGAGGCACACACACAGAGGCACACATACTCACAAAGACACACACTCTTACAGACACACGCACTCACACAGAGGCACACAGACACACACACTCAGAGACAGACACACACACACAGGGAGACACACACACAGAGACACACACACAGACACACACAGGGAGACACACACACACAGAGACACACACACACAGAGAGACACACACACAGAGACACACACACAGAGACACACACACATACTCACAGACACACACACAGAGACACACACCCACAGAGACACACACTTTCACGGACACACAGACACACACACACACACACACAGAGTCACACACACACACACACACACACAGGCACACAGTCACACTCTCATGGACACACACAGACACACAGACAGAGACACAGACAGACACACACACACAGGCACACACACACAGGCACACACACACAGGCACACACACACACACACACACACAGGCACACACACACACACACAGGTCCCACATGAACCAGTGCTGGTCAGTTGCCAATCGTAGGATCCTACATTCACGGGATGTGGGCATTTCTGGCAAGGCCACAATTAACGCCCATTCCCAATTGCCCCTGAGGGCCTTAAGAGTGAAACACACTATATCCATCTGGACCTCATGTCCACATGTCAAGTTCTGAACAAACACTTGGCAGTTTGGACAGCAGACATGCTGTGGGATTGGAGTCACATAGACAGTCAGACCTGCATTTAAACAGCACCTTTCCAACCATAGAGTTTCCAAAGCACTTCACAGCCAATGAATTACTTTAAATGTAGCCACTGTTGTAATGTAGGAAAACAAAAGCCAACTTGCACACAGCAAGATCCCACAAACAGCAAGTGAAAAATGGCCAGATGATCTGATTTAGTAATCCTGGTCAAGAGCTAAACATTGGCCTACTCCCCAACACGTCTTCAAAATCATGACATGGGATCCTTTACATCTGTCCAAGGGGGCAGACAGAGCCTCAGAATGTCTCATCTAAAAGCTGACACCTCCGACAGAGCAGCGCTCCCTCAGTACTGACCCTCCGACAGTGCAGCGCTCCCTCAGTACTGACCCTCCGACAGTGCAGCGTTCCCTCAGTACTGACCCTCCGACAGTGCAGTGCTCCCTCAGTATTGACCCTCGACAGTGCAACGCTCCTCAGTACTGACCCTCCAACAGTGCAGTGCTCCCTCAGTACTGACCCTTTGACAGTGCAGCTGTCCCATGGTACTGACCCTTTGACAGTGCAGCACTCCCTCGGTACTGACCCTCCGACAGTGCAGCGCTCCCTCAGTACTGACCCTTCGACAGTGCAGCGCTCCCTCAGTACTGACCCTCAACAGTGCAGCTGTCCCACGGTACTGACCCTTTGACAGTGCAGCACTCCCTCAGTACTGACCCTTCGACAGTGCAGCTGTCCCACGGTACTGACCCTTTGACAATGCAGCACTCCCTCGGTACTGACCCTTCGACAGTGCAGTTGTCCCTCGGTACTGACCCTCCGACAGTGCAGCGCTCCCTCAGTACTGACCCTTCGACAGTGCAGCGCTCCCTCAGTACTGACCCTCCGACAGTGCAGCGCTCCCTCAGTACTGACCCTCCAACAGTGCAGCGCTCCCTCAGTACTGACCCTCCGACAGTGCAGCTGTCCCACGGTACTGACCCTTCGACAGTGCAGCACCCCCTCAGTACTGACCCTTCGACAGTGCAGCTGTCCCACGGTACTGACCCTTTGACCCTGCAGCACTCCCTCGGTACTGACCCTTTGACAGTGCAGCACTCCCTCGGTACTGACCCTTCGACAGTGCAGCACCCCCTCAGTACTGACCCTCCGACAGTGTAGCGCTCCCTCAGTACTGACCCTTCGACAGTGCAGCTGTCCCTCGGTACTGACCCTTCGACAGTGCAGCACTCCCTCGGTACTGATCCTTCGACAGTGCAGCGCTCCCTCGGTACTGACCCTTCGACAGTGCAGCGCTCCCTCAGTACTGACCCTTTGACAGTGCAGCACTCCCTTGGTACTGACCCTTGTACAGTGCAGCTCTGCAAGTGTCAGGCTGGATTATATGTTCAAGTCTCTGACTGTTCTGACCCAGAGATGGGTATCACTCAGTCACTGCTGACACTGTGTGCCCAGACTGGTTCAGTGTGGCATGTTCCCTTCCATGAAGGGCATTAGTGAACTAGCTGTGATTTTACAACAATTTGGTAAATTTAATGGTTATTCGCTGGTGTCAATACACAAATTACTACATTAATTGAATTCAATTTTACAATCGGACAGGTTGGGAATTCACCTCCTGATTTTTGGGCTGCTGTAACCGTGAGGCCATGATGACATATCTCCTTCAGAATCCAATTTTAAGTGGAACTCTTATCTTCACATCGTTTCTCCTGGTGAGTGTCGCAGTGGCAGTAATCTGAGCAGGGCCGACTAGACTTCCCTTTCCTCAGCCAGAGATTCCAGCTCCTGCTGGGGGATTCCCAGGCCAGCCTAAGATGTATTCCCTCCAGTGTGTCGTGGGTCGGCCTTGAGGTCTCTGACCAGTGGGCCGTGCCTGGTACAACTCCAGCAGGAGCCTACCGGGGGGCATCCTTATCAGGTGCCCAAACCTTTTCAGTCAGAGATGAAAAGTGACCGAGGACTTTGCAGCAGCTTCCTCTCCATAGAAAGGCGAGATTGCTGAATAAACAATCTCATCGCTTTCTTCCTGAGCAGTTTTAAATGGTCAGCTTGGGACTTCACCTGTAGCTGCAGAGGCAACCCCATTAAATAGAGAAATACAATGCGGCTGCTTTTCCAAGGAGGGATTGCTGGCAAGTTAAATCATTTCTCTCAATAAATCTCGGTTTCCTTTCAAAAACGCACTGGTGGAAATCCCTGCAGAAATTCACATCCATGTAGAGTAATTCTGACCACAATGTTTACACTGAATCCTTGCCTCAGAATTTGTGATCTCACTCCTCTCCTGATCATCCTGATCATTCCCAACTTGCTCAATACTGGCTACGGATCAGGTGCTGGAAAGCAGGATAGAAAATGCGGGGCCAGCTCCCTGTTTTCTCTTTTTATGGGTTGGTGCAGCCACAATGGGCTGAATGGCCTCTTTCTGCACCGTAGCTTTTCTCTGGTTCTATATTTTAAAAGGGGTGCAGGAACAGACCTGGGGGTGTATGGACACAAATCTTTGACTGTGGGTGGGGGGACAAGTTGAGAGGGTTGTTAATCCTTAGCTTTGTTAATAGAGTATAAAAACAAGGGAGCTGGGGTAAACCTTTACAAATCTCTGATTAGGCCTCAGTGATGACATCCAGTTCTGGGCACCACTCTTTATGAGGTCTGGAAGACAGCGAACATTGTTCTTTTATTTATTCTTTCATGGGATGTGGGCGCTGCCAGCATTTGTTGCCCATCATTAATTGCCCTCGAAATGAGTGGCTTGCTCGGCCATTTCAGAGGGCAGTAAGAGGCAACCACATTGCTGTGGGTCTGGAGCTGCATGTAGGCCCAGACCAGGTAAGGACAGCAAATTTCCTTCCCTAAAGGGCATTGGTGAACCAGATGGGTTTTTACGCCAATCGATGGTGGTTCCATGGTCACCATCACTGAGGCCACCTTCTCGAGGGCAATTAGGGGTGGGCAATGAAAATGTTGGCCTAGCCAGTGATACCCACATCCCATGAACAAATTTTTTTTTTAAAGTCCAGATTTATTAACTGAATTTAAATTCCACCAGCTGCAGTGGTGGGATTGGGACTCATATCCCCTGAGCATTAGCCTGGGCCTCTGGATTACTATTACCACTATACTATCATCTCCCCTCAGTACTTGTTTAAAAAGGGAGGAAAGGAACCAAGTAACTACAGGCCAGCCAGCTGGACCTAAATGGGGGGCAAATAATTGGGAAAAATTTTCTGAGGGAAAGTATTAAACTTCATTTCAAAAGACAATTTAATCAAGGACAGTTAACACTTGTTACAGGATTTATTAAGGGAAGGTTATGCTTGACTAACTTGACACAATTTTTTTTTGAGGATATAGCTAGGAGGGTTGATCAGGGTCGAACATCTGATGTAGTCAGTATAGGTTTTAACAAAGCTTTTTTGTAAAGGTCCCACATGACAGACCGGGCAGAAAAGTAAAGCCTCGTGCGATCAAAGGGAAAGTGGCAAGTCGGATCCAAAATCGGTTCAGTAACAGGAAGGAATTGGTCGATGGGTGTTTTATGACAGGAAGACCGTTTTCTGTGGGGTTCTGCCAGGCTCAGTACCAGCTCCCTTGCTGCTTATGGTATTAATTAATGATTTAAGACTTAAATGTTGGGGTCAGGGAGACAGAAATAGCGGCTAGTACAGATCAATCTGGAAAAGTGTGAGGCAATGCATTTGGGAGGACAAACAAGGCAAAGGAAATACACAATAACTGGGAGGTTACGGAGAGGTGTAGAGGAACAAAGGGACCTCAGAGTGCATGTCCACAGATCCCTGAAGGTAGCAGTACAGCTGGATTTAACCAGGCACCCAGGATACTTGGCTTCATTAGCTGAGGTGCATAATATAAGAATTGGGAGGTTATGCTGGAACTGTATGCAATACAGGGCACAGCTAGCGTACTGCATACTGTTCAAGTCACTACATTACAGGAAGGATGAGATCACACTAGAAAGGATACAGGGGAGGTTCACTAGAATGTTGCCAGGAACACAGAATGAATTATGAGGAAAAATTGGATTGGCTGGGATTGTCTTCATTGGAACAGAGGAGGCTGAGATGAGATTTAATTGAGGTGTGTAAAATTATGAGGAGCTGAGATAGAGTGGATTGGAAGGAGCTATTTCTCTTAGAGAAGGGGTCAATTATCTGGAGGGAATAGATTTGAAATAATGGCAAAAGGACTAGAGAGAAGCTAGGGAGAATTTTTTTCAGGAACTCACTGAAAGGGTGGTCGAGGCAGAAAACCTCATCTTGAAGTGTCATAGCATACAAGGCTACAGACTGAGCTGGAAGGTGGCATTAGACTGGACAGCTGTTTTCTGACTGGCATGGACACCATTTGGGGAGATGGTGGCACTCAACTAGTAATCCAGAGGCCCAGTCTAATGCGCTGGGGACACAGGTTCAAATCCCACCATGGCAGCTGGTGGAATTTAAATTCAATTAATAAATCTGGAATATAAAGCTATTCTCAGTAATGGTGACCATGAAACTATCATCGATGGGTGTAAAAATCCATCTGGTCCACTAATGTCCTTTAGGGAAGGAAATCTGTCATCTTTACGCGGTCTGGCCTACATGTGACTCCAGACCCGCAGCAACGTGGCTGCCTCGTAACAGCCCTCTGAAATGGCTGAGCAAGCCACTCAATTCAAGGGCAATTAGGGATGGGCAACAAATGCTGGTCTTGCCAGCGATGCCCATATCCATGAAAGAATTTTAAAAAGGGCTAAATGGCCTCCTTCTGTGCCATAAATTCTATGATACTATAATGTTGTCAATGCCTTACAGTGAGTGCAGAAAAGTTTTACCCAAACAGTTCCAGAGATGAGGGACTTCGGTTAATGTGGAGAGACTGGAGAAGCTGGGATTGTTCTCTTTAGAGCAGAGAAGGTTAAGAGGGACATTTAATAGAGGCGTTCAGAATCACAAAGGACTATTTTTTTATTTCTTCATGGAATTTGTGCATCACTGGCTGGGCCAGCATTTATTGCCCATCCCTAATTGCCCTTGAGAAGGTGGTGGTGAGCTGCCTTCCTGCATCGCTGCAGTCCACGTGGTGTAGGTACACCCACAGTGCTGTTAGGGAGGGAGTTCCAGGATTTTGACCCAGCGACAGTGAAGGAACAGCGACATATTTCCCAAGTCATTGACAGAGTAGATAGGAAGAAAGTGTTTACACTGGCAGCAGAGGACACAAACCTGGGGAGATGGGAAAATATTCAAAGACTCTGCTTCCGCTGCCTCTCTCCCTGAAAAGGCAGTGGAGGCAGAGTCTTTGAATACTTTAAGGCGGAGGTGGGTAGATTCTTGGAAAGCAAGGGGGTGGTGGTGGGGGGGGGGAACGATAGGTTATCAGGGGTAGGCGGGATACAGGTTTGAGGTTACTATCAGATCTTATTAAATGGTGGTCCAGGCTCGAGGGGCCGAATGGCCTAGCCCTGCTCCTTAATTGTATGTTTGTATGTTAAATAATTGGCAAAAAAATCCTGAGTAAACCAATATTTTTTTTGAAACACAGTGAGCTGTTAGATCAGGAATGCCAGTCAGGAAGCGTGTCAGAAGCTGATTTAACAGCAACTTTCAACAGAGAAAAGGAGAATCTTTCAAGGCTGTGGGGAAAGGGCAGGGGAGTGGAGCTAATTGGATAGCCTTTTCAAAGAGCCAGCACAGGTAGAATGGGCTGAATAGCCTCTTTCTATTTCGTTTTCGATGATATTTTAATAGGGAGGTTTCACTAGTGCAACAGATTCTGATATCACCCCCTCCCAGCTCCATTCCAAATTCTTCTTAGGCAGCCCCTTCAGGGTTGTTACTACCTCACTGTTGGAGAGGAAAGGTTAGCAGGAGCAAAGGTTGCAGAACGTACACTTGAAGCCAGGTGAGTTGTGAAGAGAGAACAGAATAAAAGGCAGATAAATAGAGACGGAAAGGTATAAATCTCCTGATACCACACTTATACATGAACAAAAGCCTATGACAATGCTTTCCAAATTTTTCCCACTGTGAGCCCATTTTACTGCTTTCAGATTAATGTGACCCTGGAGAGAGAACAAAGATAGTGGGGGGGGTGGTGTTGTTAAGGGTTGAGAGATGGCAGTGGGGGTGGGGTTGGTGGAGAGGTCCTTGTTATGCAAGGGAGTGATAGGTTATCGGGGGTGGATGGGATGCAGATTTGAAGTTACTATCAGATCAGCCATGATCTTATAAAAAGTCAGAGCAAACTTGAGGGGCTGAATGGTCTGCTCCTGCTCCTTGTTCCTTTGCAACATGGGGAGAGGGCAGGGAGATGTTTTGGAGACTCTGCGCCTTGCCCAGGTGCAGGGAAGACAAGTGGCCTGAGGGCAGCACGGTGAATACCGTGGGATAAAACTCAAGGCAGCAAAATGGAGACCAGCTCCAGCAGGTATCGCAATAACCCAGCTAGACCCCTGCCGCGGAGCATGCTGGTGAGTGTGGTTCAATCCACACGGCCCACTGCAGGAGTTCCGTTCAGCTGCTCCCTGGCTGCCATTACAGCCTCGGACCTACGACCCCAAAATCCCGTCCCGTGACCCCACTGGGGGTCATGACCCACACTTTGGGAACACCTGGCTCAGGAACAGAGGATCAGGAGAGTGAGCCATATGCTTGTGCAGCCTGTTCTGCCCTACATATACCAATCATTCTCTAATTTTGTTTATTCATTCATGGGATGTAAGAGTCACCAGCAAAGCCAGCATTTATTACCGGTATTTCATTATTCTTGAGAAGGTAGTGGCTAGCTGCCTTCTTGAACAATGCATTCGGTCACTTTTCTGCTGTGGTTTGATACAACTGAATGGTTTGCTCGGTCATTTCAGAAGGCAACAAGGAGTCAACCACATTGCTGTAGGTCTGGAGTCACATGTAGGCCAGACCAGGTAGGGACACTTGTGGACCAGATGGGTTTTTCAGGCACTTTGGTAGTTTCGTGGTTGCCGTTACTGATAGTTGCTTTTTATTCCAAAATTAATTAACATTAATTTTAATTTTTTAATTCACTGAATTCCAATTTACAAACTGCCACATTGGGTTTCCAGATCATTAGATCAGTCATCTGGATTACTAGTCGAGGAACATTACCAATATGCTACTGTAGTTTGATACCCTTCCCTAACTTATATTTTCTATTTCTTTATTCTTTCATGGGATGTGGGCATTGCTAGCCAGGGCAGCATTTATTGCCCATCCCTAAGTGCCCTTGAACTGAATGGGCCACTGCAGAGGGCATTTAAGAGTCAACTACATTGTTGTAGGTCTGGAGTCAGGTGTAGGCCAGATTTCCTTCCCTGAAGGACCTTAGTGAACCAGATGGATCTTTACAACAATTGACAATCGTTTTGTGGTCACCATTACTGAGACTAGCTTAATATTCCAGATTTATTAATTGAATTTAAATTCCACCAGCTGCCAGGGTGGGACTTGAACCCATATCCCCAGAACGTTAGCCTGGGCCTCTGGATTGCTAGCCCTTGACATTACCACTACACCACTATCTCTGCCTAAATATTATTTAATATTGAAAAACACCCCAAGGTACTTCACAGGAATTTAATTGGATAAAGATCACCAATTTTCTAACATGTGACAAGTGTTGACAAAAAGCTTGGTCAAAGAGGTGGGTTTTATGAAGGGTTTTAAAGGACGACATGGAGTTTATTCCATGAAAATCTAACAGCAGAGAGAGATGTTGAGTAAGATTTCTTTAAAGATGAAAGGCCTGCTGGTTCAGCTATCAGCAAAGGAAAAGATGTTACAAATTCTAGCAACCAACAACCTGGCTCTCTACTGCATAGTCACACCTTAGAAAAAAAGGAGGGAAAGGGAAATTCTCACACCCTGAAAGATATACACCACCTTCTCAGGGGATACAAATATTAGGCAACATTGAAGTGATATTAATGGATGTCCTGATGGACCCTGTGCCTTGAAGCTACAATTGAATGAATGCATCCAAAATTGTCCAGTTCCACAGGCTATTCCACCAAACCTCGAAGGAATGCAAGTCCAGATCCAACAAAACAGAAACCTGGAATTGCTAAGGTGCAGAAGGAGGCCATTCCCATGTGTCTGCACCAGATGCAGATCAAAACAGATGCTAAAGCAAAACACTGCGAATGCTGGAGATCTGAAATAAAAACAAAGTGCTGGAGAATACTCAGTAGGTCTGGCAGCATCTGTGGAGAGAGAAACAAAGTTAACGTTTCAGATCCAGTATGACTCTTCTTCAGAACCAAGTCATGTCATCTGGTGTAGACCCTGTGTTCGACAGTGAGTGCTTCAATGCTACATCAATTCCAACCCTGAAGGTATAATTTCATGTGCTGAGAGAGTATGGAGTCACATAGACCAGATTTCCTTCCTTAAAGGACATTAATGAACCAGATGGGTTTTTACAATACTCTGGCAGTTTCATGGTCACCATTACTTTTTGTATGCCTGTTCACTAGGTCTCAAAAAGAGGTTTTGAGTCTTTTAAGGTTGAACATTAAGTGTTTATTGGTAACACATAACTATGTACTTACATACAGGGTATAGCCCAAACCGTGAGCTAACTCCATGCTTGCTTCAACACAGGTCTCTGTCCCATCCACAACTGATTCTAGTCTCAGGTCATGTGCCTCTTTACATCACACTGTGGGCAGTACTGTTTCCCAATCCCACATTATCCCTTGCTGTGCCGGATGCCGTTATGCTACATTCCTGAGATTAGCTTTTTATTCCAGGTTTATTAATTGAATTTAAATACCCCCAGCTGCATCGGTGGGATTTGAACTCTAGTCCCCGGCTCATTAGTCCAGGCCTCTGGATTAGTAGCTCAGCAACACAACCACTATACTATTGTATCCCCTACACAGGGAGATGAAAACTGCAGCTTTATATAAGAAATTGATAAATATTCGAAAAGGGGAAATTGTCAGGGCTACAGGGAAAGGTTTGGGGGTGGGACTGATTGGACAGTTCTTTCAAAGAACCAACACAGACACACACCTGCTATGGTCCATATAAGGCCTCATCCTACTAAATACTGTCCTGGTTGTATTTGAATAGATGGCAGAGGTCCTACCTGGGAAAGGTGTACTGTTGGGGTCATGTGCAAGCAACAGGGACATCTGGATAAACTCAAAAAAGAGGATGCCAGTGTTAAACCCTAGCCCGCTTTACCATGCAGTTAGAGTCTGGGCAGTTTGCTCAACCTTAAGCACAAGGTGCTCAGACCACTGACAGGAATGACAGTACAACTGCATTCAGGGGAATATCTTTACCAAGACCCTGAATTTATAACAGGTCTAAAAGATAAACACACTGATAGCACACCTGGTCACTCAAAACACACAAGCAGCAACTTGCATAGCATATCCCAGATCTCCCAGTGACCGGCATCATGTCCAGGCTGCTTATGTATTAGATATCAGGGGTGAATGTGAGGTTGTAAAGATGAAGGGGTGAGTGAGTGTGCCTGTGCCTGCTGTGTGTGTCTGTACCTTGGTCTGCATCTGTGTCCTGGTGTGTGCATCTGTGTGTGTGTGCCTGTGCCTGCGTGTGTGTGCATGTGCGTTTGTCTGTGTGCGTGTCCACATGTGTCTGCACGTGTGTGTGTCTGTATGTGTCTGTATGTATGTCTGTGTGTGTGTGTGTGTGTGTGTGTGTGTGTGTGTGTGTGTGTGTGTGTGTGTGTGAATGTGTGTGTGCGCGTGTGTTTGTGGGCAAGGGTCTGTGTGGGTGAGGGTCTGTGTGTGTGGTGAAGGGTCTGTGTGTGTGTGTGTGTGTGTGTGTGTGTGTGTGTGTGTGTGTGTGTGTGGGGGGGTGGGGGGGGGGGGGTTGGGGGGGCAAGGGTTTGTGTGTATGTCATTGGTGCGGCCAGCATTTGATACCCATCCCTATTTGCCCTTGAACTGAGTGTCTTGCTCGGCCATTTCCGAGACCAGTTAAGAGGCAGCCACATTGCTGTGGGTCTGGAGTCACATGTAGGTCAGACCAAGTGATGATGGCAGATTTCAATTCCTAAAGGCCATTGGTGAACCAGATGGGTTTTTACACAATCGATGGTAGTTTCATGGTCACCATTACTGAGACTAGCTTCATATTCCAGATTTATTAACTGAATTGAAATTTCACCAGCTGCTGTAGTGAGATTTGAACCCATGTCCTCAGAGCATTAGACTGGGCCTCTGGATTACTAGTCCAAACCCACAGCCACTACCGCCTAGGACAAGGGCAGCAGATAAATGGGAACACCACCACCTAGAAGTTCCCCTCCAAGTCAGTCACCATCCTGATTTGGAAATATATCACCGTTCCTTCACTGTCCCTGGGTCAAAATTCTGGATCTCCCTCACTAACAGCACTGTGGGTGTACCTACACCACACGGGCTGCAGCGGTTCAAGAAGGCAGCTCACCACCACCTTCTCAAGGGCAACTAGGGATGGGCAATAACTGCTGGCCTAGCCAGCGATGCTCACATCCCGTGAATGAATAAAAAAACCTGTGCCACCGTCTCCCCTGTGTATGTCTCCGGGCAAGGGTGGGTGTGTGGGTGCGCACGCATGTGTGTGCATGTGTCGCGCATGTGTGTGTGTGCTTGTGTGTGCTTGTGCGGCGCGCATGTCTGTGTGTTTGTGTGTGTGTGTGTGTGTGTGTGTGTGTGTGTGTGTGTCTGTATGTGCCTGTGTATGTGTGTGTGTGTGCCTGCGTGTGTGTCTGCATGTGCGTCTGTGTCTGCATGTGTGTCGGTGTGTCTGTGTGTGTGTCAGTGTGTTTGTACATGCGTGAGTGTGTGTCTGTGTGTGCCTGTGTGCGTCTGCGTGCATGCGCATCTGTCTGCGTGTGTCTGCGTGTGCGTATCTCCGCACGTTTGTCTGTGTCTGCATCTGCATGTGTTTGTTTGTTTGTGTGTGTGTGCATGTGTCTGTGCGACTGTGTGTGTGCGTCTGCATGTGTGTGTGTACGTGCGTGTGTCTGTTTGTGTGTCTGTGTGTGTGTATCAGCATGTGTTTGTGTGTGTGTTTGTGTCTCTGTGTGTCTGTCTCAGTGTGTGTGTGTGTGTGTGTGTGTGTCTGTGTCTGTGTGTCAGCACGTGTTACTTTGTCTGCATATGTATGTGTGTGTGCACGCATCTGTGTGATTGTGTCAGTGCGTCTGTGTCTGTGTGTGAGTCTGTGTCCCTGTGTCTATGTGTGTGTCCGCATATCTGTGTGTGTGTGTTTGTGCATGGATTAATGCTCAGACCCACCAGTTTCACAAACAATTTAAAGAACAATCTGAGAAGGAGCCTGTGATGAGCCACTGGGAGGCCCTGTAGCTTAAGGAGCTGTTACTCATCAAACTGTCCAACGTCAAAGGATGTGACTGAATATGGGACATTCCTCCATGGTCACCCATACATCTCGATGTTTAATTCCTCTTGCAACATAAACACTAACTCTGCTTACAATATACTTATTGTGCAACAACTGAATGGCGTCCATCATGGAACCAAAGCAATTTTTGACCTTTACTCATAATGATTCAGACCCTCTGAATCACTTCAAACAGTCACATACATCCATCAACAGAGTATTGGAGTTCAAGCACACCCACACCTAATTACAACTGGAGCTGCTCACTGCACATGCTCGCCAACCCCGCACGCCCGGCACGTCCGCCAACCCGGCACGCCCGCCAACCCGGCACGCCCGCCAACTCGCCAACCCCGCCAGCCCGGCACACCCGTCAACTCGCACGCCAACTCGCACGCCCGCCAACCCGGCACGCCTGCCAACTCGCACGCCCGCCAACTCGCCAACCCCGCCAGCCCGGCACGCCCGCCAACTCGTACGCCCGCCAACCCCGCCAACCCGGCATGCCCGCCAACTCGCACACCTGCCAACTCGCCAACCCCGCCAGCCCAGCACGCCCGCCAACTCGCCAACCCCGCCAGCCTGGCACACCTGGCACGTCCGCCAACCCGGCACGCACGCCAACTCGCACGCCCGCCAACTCGCCAACCCTGCCAGCCCGGCACGCCCGCCAACTCGCCAACCCCGCCAGCCCAGCACGCCCGCCAACTTGCACGCCCAACTCGCCAACCCCGCCAGCCCGGCACACCTGCCAGCCCGGCACGCCCGCCAACCCAGCACGCCCGCCAACCTGGCATGCTCGCCCACCAGCCCGGCACACCCGCCAACTTGGCACGCCCGCCAGCACGGCACGCCCGCCAACCCCGCACATCCACCAGCCTGGTTCATGGCACACAGACCCCTCATATTTCAAACTAATGTGCCAATGACATTTAAAGATTGGATGACCAAAACTGCACCTACCCTGTGTCAGCTGAGTGGGTTCTTTCACTGGAAGCCCGTCCATTGTGCAGCAGTTTCCACAGGGGTACAGCTTGATTAGCCCCTTTCTATTCTCGATGTAGCAGTGCTCAGCTGCCACGTCTTCCCCTTGTAATATAATGTCCTGAGGTACTGGGGCATCGTCAGTGCCAATCCTGGTCTTACCTGAGAATCAAATACAAACCATTAGATTGGGGGCAATTGGTTGGAAATTCTCAATCCGGGTGCCAGGACGTTGGCTGTAATGATGGTGCTGAGACGATTTCTCAGCTCGTCAATATTGTCTCAAACACATCTTGGACACGTGTTCCAACTACCATTCCATAGCACTACCCTCCTGAGTTTGTGATAAAACGTACAGCACAGAAACAGGCCATTCAGCCCAACTGGTCCGTGCTGCTGTTTACACACAAGCCTCTTCTCATCTTACTTCTTCTCAGCCTATCACCTGATCCTTCTATTCCTTTCTCCCTCATCTCCTTCCCTACTTATCCCATCGATGCTATTCACCTCATCTACTCCCAGGTGGCCATGAGTTCCAATGCCTCACCGTACTCGGAGTGAAGAAGTTGAAATCATTCAGTTGGATGCAGCATGATGTTGGTGCTAAGAACTCCACCGCCATGTCAACTATTCCAAGATAATGAAGAATTAAGAAACACTGTTGATTAATATTGGGAGATATGTGCAACAACGTGCATTTATATAGCACCTTTAGTGTGGAAAGATGCCCCAAGGTTCTTCACAAAGGGGTAATCAGACAGAAATGGGTGCCAAGAGAAAGAGGGAAATATCAGAACTTCGCCAAAAATGTGGATTTTTGAGAGGTGGAGTGGTTTAGGGAGCATTTTCCAGGGCAATAGGGGCCTAGAGGCTGAAAGCATGGAAAAGACTGGGATTGCACAAGATGTGAGAGTCGGACGAACAGAGAATTTGGAGGAGGGGATGAGGTGATAGAGTTAGGGAGAGATGAGACCAAGAAGGAATATAAACATGAAGACAGACTAACCCAGCCGTTGGGTTGGAAATTCACAAGAGCCCTTTGGATACTTCAATTCCAAGCACCCTATACCCCCGTGGGATTCACAGGCAGATGTTCCGTCCCCTCCCCCCACCATATTTCAATATAAACACAGAGGTCACTTAGGCCTCAGAATAAACAGCCAAAACAAGAGCTGATATAAATTGGCATCTCTCCTGAACTTTCTTCACGTTGTGTCTTGTGTACAGTTTATCCAGTTTCATTGACAGGAGTGTGCTACAGACCTTCATGTAACCCCTTCCATGGGTTTACACTGAATCTCTAAGCCACAGAAAGAGTTGACAGAACAATCTGTTAATACCCCACGTGGACGAGAGCACACATCATATCATTTTCCTTCCCGGCTGGACTCATCTGCTATTTTTACATCAAAACATATGGAATCATGCAAGGTTAGAAAAACTGCAGTCATACTTATTTTCTAATTCAATATTGTTAGCACTATCTCTGAGCTATCTGTATTTATTAAAACAATGCCAGAAGTAAAAAACAGTTCGGACCAGTACTCATATTTCCCAGTTTTTACTGTTTATTCCTTCTGGGATATCTATCCACTTTCAATCATTACCTCTTGCCCACTGTTACATCTGGAGCGAAGATCAAGTCGAGGATTAATGTCAAACCATGATTCAGTTTGGATATTACACAAATCTTCAATGGGTGTCATTCTTCATTCTGAACACTGAGGTTGTTTACAGCAGAGAGAGAGAAAGACACACACACACACACACACACACACACACACACACACACACACACACACACACACACACACACACACACACACACACACACACACACACACACACACACACACACAGGCACACAGCAAGAGAGAAAGAAGAGCAGGCTAGCCTTCCTGCTGCCCAAGTTAATCAAACTGAGAGAAACACACAACAAGCAGAGCAGCTTATTGTACTTCTCAGCTGTTAGAGCCACAGCTGATGAACAGGAGTTGGGACCCAGCTAGCTGGCTCTCCCCTCCCTAACCCAGGGGACATGACCTTAACTGTAGTCCCCTACCTCCGCCCTGTCTGCACTGAGGCAACTCAGCACAGGGCAGGGATTAAACTCATCAGCCTGCTGAGCTCTGTTTGTCTGCAGATTTAGACTGATCGCCACTTCCAGCAGTTTAACTGAATATCAACCTTGAACTGGGTGATGCTGGCAATGGTCTTGTTATCAAATGGCAGGCAGTCAAACCTCCAGGAATATGGTCAGTCAGAGTGGGCCAACTGTGCTTGGTCAGTTCACACCCAGGTTTCAGTTTATTACAGAATGAACACATTCTCTTTGACTCTTTCTGCTACCACTGGGTTCTCCAGTGATCACCAGAGTTCCGCATGTCATATTAACTAATCACAAGGATAAACAAGGAAACAGTGAAGGCCTTGAACAGGTATTTTGTGCCTGTCTTCACTGTGGAAGAAAATAAGTATGACTGCATTTTTTGTAACCTTGCACAATTCAAACGTTTTGATGTAAAAGTAGCAGATGAGTCCAGCTGAAAAGGAAAATGATATGACGTGTGCTCTCTTCCACCTGAGATATTAACAGATTGTTCTGTCAATTCTTTCTGCGGCTTAGAGATTCAGTGTAAACCCATGGAAGGGGTTACATGAAGGTCTGTAGCACACCCATCACTGAAACTGGATAAACTGTACACAAGACACAATGTGAAGGAAGTTCAGGAGAGATGAAGAGGAGGGAGAAACTTAAAACGATCACCATCATGAGGGAAAAGGTGCTGGGAAAACAATTAGACCCAAAGGTTGACAAACCCCCAGAACCAGATGGCCTGTACCCTAGGGTCATAAAGGAAGTGGCTGAAGAGGCAGTGGATGCATTGGCTATAATCTTCCAAAATTCCTTGATTCTGGAAGAGGATTGGAAAACTGCAAACAACTTCATTCAAGAAAGGAGGGAGCAGAAAGCAGAAAACTACAGGCTAGCCTAACATCTGTGTGATAGGAACATTGCCCAAATCCACTATTAAGGAGGTTATTGCATGATACTTAGAAAATCATAATTTGATCAGGCAGAGCCAACATGGTTTTGTGAAAGAGAATCATGTTTAACTGATTTATTAGAGTTCTTTGAGGAAGTAACAAGCAAGGTGAATAAAGGGGAACCTGTAGATGTGTTGTACTTGGATTTCCAAGGATTTGATAAGATGTCACATCAAAGGTTACTACACCAGATAAGAGCACATGGTGTCGGGGGCAACATATTAGCATGGATGAAGGATTGGATAGCTAGCAGGAAGCAGAGAACAGTGACAAATGGGTCTTTCTCTGGTTGGCAAGCTGTGACAAGTAGAATGTCACAGGGATCAGTGCTGGGGCCTCAGCTATTTACAATCTATATCAATGGGCAGAATTTTAAACCTTGCAGACAGGCGTGTGCCCGACACGATCAGGTGTAAAATAGCATGAGAAGACTTCGGGGCGAGCTTCCCAATGTCATCCCACACACACGCAATCTCCAGGTCGGTGGGCGCGCACGGGTGTCAGAGCCGTGTCCACCATCAATTAAAAGGCTATTTAAGGCCATTAAAAACCCAAATCAATCCCAATTTTACACTCGTCCCACGGGCAAAACAGGCAGGCAAGCAGCCCACACGTTGCAAAAGCTCATCCACGGTCACGATAAAAAAGGTCAGCAGCATTGCTAGTGTGAGTAGTGAGGAGGTTAGGAGATAGTTTACTGCTGGTTGCTTATTGGTACTTGGCAGCTTCATCTCTGTTCTGAGCTTCATTCGTAGCATTTCCAGGCTTCATTTCAGGACTCGTTGGTGTCTCCAAAGCCCCTGGAGGATTCAGGCCATGTGGACCCTTCCAGGTATCTGACAGCCTTCTGTTACCCTGGGAATGGGGATTGTGGTCTCCACTGGGGGCACCTCCTCTGAGGAGGAAGAGAGGGGCAGAAGGGAGAGGCCAGGTGTCCCAATGCAGCTTCCAGGGGAGCGACCTGTGGGAGGACAGGTACAGGCACAGGGGGCGCAGGGCCAGCAGGAAGCCCAAGGTGGAAGGGGCTGCAGAAGAGGCCACTATCCTGCTGCCGGGATTTACAGGCAGTGATGCAGCTACCTCAACATGTCTGAGGTGCAGTGCTGAAGGAGGCTCCAACTCTCAAGGGAGACAGTGACCTCCATTTGTCAGATGATTGGGCCTGAGATCAGCTCTGACTGTGTGAGTGGACACCCCATGCCAGTGGCTCTGAAGGTCACAGTGGCCCTCAACTTCTATGTAATTGGCTCTTTCCAGGGCTCAGTGGGGGATCTGTGTGGAGTCTCCCAATCAGCTGTCCACAGCTGCATCAAGCTGGTGACAGAAGCTCTGTTCAGGCAGGTACTGACCTTTATGCTTTACCGTACGGACAAGGTCAACCAGACATAGCGAGCCAGAGGCTTCGCGGCCATTGCTGGCTTCCCCCACATCCAGGGCGCTATAGACTGTACACATGTGGCCATCAAGGTGCCAGCAGGTGAGCCCGGTGCCTTCGTCAACAGGAAGGGCTTTCACTCCATGAACATGCAGATAGTGTGTGATCACAGGATGCTGATTCTACAAGTCTGTGCAAGGTATCCAGGCAGCTCCCAAAACGCTTACATCCTCAGACACTCCCAGGTGCTGAGGCTCTTCAGGCTCCAGCCCGCCTGCATGGATGGCTGCTGGGTGACAAGGGCTATCTGTTGAAGAGGTGGCTCATGATGCCTCTCTGCCACCCAAGAACAAAGGCAGAGAAGTGTTATAATATGAGTCATAGCTCCACAAGGGCGGTGATAGACAGGATCATAGGTCTTCTCAAGATGTGCTTCTGATGCCTGGACTATTCAGGGGGTACACTACAAACCCCCCAGAGCGGGTGTCACTGATGATGGTTTCATGCTGCGCTCTCCACAATCAGGGGACCCACTGGAGGAAGAGGATCTTGACGCAGCTCCACAGGCCCCAGATGATGAGTTCAGTAATGAGTCAGAAGAGGAGCACAGTGAGGCAAACACTGAGGGTGTGGAGGCAGACCTTGGTAACCTCCAAGGAGGCAGGAACACCAGGACACTTTGGTCCAACGCTCCTTCAGCTAGGCTGCCAAAGATCAGCTTTAAACACATGCCAGGGCTGCCTCTCCATCCTGGATGTCTGAAGTGACCCTTTCATTTGAACATAAAGTCCACTCAGTGCCTGTGCAATAAAGTTTACAGCCACTCACGTCCAGCATTACATACTGGCGTACCCTGCACCAAAAAAAAGTGAAGCATACTCAGGCCACTACAACAAAAACACAATTTGTCTCATTTTGACAATTCAAACAAATTAACATAACCTTCTCTGATTTTCATTCCCACACCTGTAAACATAAACAGAACATTACACAACAGAAGATAACCCATGACCTGTCCCTCTTGTGTTCATGGTGCCTTAAACTTATGTCTGTGGGTGCTACATCTTGGTGCCCCTCCCTCACTGACACCGGCATTGGAGTCAGCCTGCTGACTCTGCTGTCCTGTTGGCCTTGATCACCTTGGTGGTTGTCCTCTGGCCAGTGGAGCCTGTGCTGGCCCCGCCTGGGAGGGAGCGGCCAGTGCCACAGGCTGGCATCTCACCAGTCATGGCAGCCTCATCAGATGCCACAGTCACTGGTAGAGAGGCGGGGGAGCTGCTGCCATTGTGCGGAGCGCCCTGAGAGGAGCCGCAGAGACAACAGGCAGCTTGTGTGCCAGTGTGAGGTCACTCTGGACCTCCCTGCTCCCAACTGATGGATGGGCACCTAGCTGGGATACTGGGTGCCTCATCCATCTCACACACTGACACTGGCCAGCTGAGATCAGTGCCCGTGTGAGGGCTTGCAGGTCTGAGTACAACACCAGAGACCCCTGATTCCATTCCTGGAGCTGCCTCTCCATTAGAATCACCACTCTCTCAATGGAGAAGGCAGTGCGCTTGGCCATGGGGGTCAACAGTGCTCACACTCCGCATGGACTCCTCCATAACGGAGACCATGGCACGCATACCCTCATGGATTTCTGCCAGATCCTCCTGCACATCCTGCTGGACATCCAGCATCTGCCACCTAATGGACGACTCCAGAGGCTCATCATCAGCCTTCGACTCAGCATCGTCCTGGTCCCCAGCAGCCCTCCGACCGACGGTGCCCTGGGCCCTCTCTGCCTCCACCTGCACCTCAAGCGAGTGTGAAGTACCCTCACCGCTGCGCACCGACATTCTAGCCGAAGATCTAACACCCACCGAGGTGCTGGTATCTGCCCTGGTGCCTGGTTCAGAGACCGGGTATGACACAGGTGCAGCTGAAGCCCAGCGGTCCTCTGGCGTCAAGGGTGGCTCTTCAGGGTCCTGCGATTGAATGCATGATGGTGAATCATAGAGAGAACAATGATGTGTTATTAGTTAAAGTCATCACACTGTCACTGTGCATGCCAGGAGCCCTGGTGAGACAATGGAGATCTGCATCATGGTGCCCTCATCTTTCAATGATCAATAGGGAATCCAGGTTCGAGGCTCCCATCAATGATGAAACTGCACAAGAATGTTTGCAGCTCTGAAACTCTCACCTCTGGGCACTGCACTCTGACCTTCATCTGACACCCCAGCCTCTCTGTGGCTGGTTGACCGGGGTGCGTGCCGGCTCTCCAGGTCTAAGGCTTCCTGCTCGAAACTGGATAGGACCAGGAGGTTTGGGGGGCCTCCGCCTGTCTTCGACCTCTCAATGTAGTTATGGGTTGTCTTCTCCTGAAAGGACTGAGGAGCATTGATTAGTCCACTCTGTACCTGCAGCATCATTGCAGCCTGGCCAACCCCAGCTGAGGAACACCTCACAGGGCACATCTGAGTCATGGCCCTCGAGCCTCAAGGCTCAGTCCAAGCAGCCAGGGCTCACCCCCTTGGCCAGCTCCAGTGTCAGTAACAGTTGGTACTCAGACTGTAACACCCCTGAGCTCCACAGGTGGGGGGTATGGCCAGCCCTTAACACTCCAACACACTGATCCACGCCAACGCAGTAATCACCCTCCCCAAGGGCAGCAGGCCGTTGAACCTTTTGTGGCATTGCACCCATGTGCGCCACACAACATCATGGCTGCTGACCTGCACTGCCACCTCCTCCCAAGCTCCTTTTGTCAGGTGCGGTGGCCTCCTCCATCCATCTCTGTGCACCAGGGTGGCCCTCCTGGCAGCCACCTCCTCCAGGAGGACCGCAAGGAACTCGTCTGAAAACCAGGATGGGGGGGTGGGGGCTGAGTGCCCACCTGACCTGCCCTCCCGCCTGGCGTCTCGGGCTGAATTTGAGGCCATAACTTCGGTCTTCAGAACGTTGCAATTATATTCTTCCCTGGCAGCCTTCATGGAGCTGCCTATGCCGTTTTTAAACCACCCGCCCGGCCCTTCCCGACCATTGGGAAGACATGTTTCAAGCTGTGTGGGCCTTAATTGGCCAGCCAGTGTGAAATCGTGGTCAGGGCCGATGGCGGGAGGGGGCCTGTTTCTCGACCAGTTCTGGGCCCGCCAATCACATGTGCCCGCCATGGGTAAAATTCAGGCCAATGACTTGGATGTGGGGACCAATTGTATGGTAGCTAAATTTGCCGCTGACACCACAATAGGTAGGAGAGTAATTTGTCAGGAAAAGCAACATGTCTGCAAAGGGGATAGAGATAGGTTCACTGAGCGGGCAAAAATTTGGTAGATGGAGTATAATGTGGGGAAATGTGAGCTTGTCCACTTTGGCAGGAAGAATGGAAAAGCAGCAAATTATTTAAATAGAGAGGGTTACAAAACTCTGAGGTACAGAGGGATCTGGGTGTCCTGGTACATGAATCGCAAAAAAGTTAATATGCAGGAACAGCAAGTGATTAGGAAGGCAAACAGAATGCTGTTGTTTATTGCAAGGGGAATGGAATATAAGAGTAGGGATGTTTTGCTACAGTTGTACAGGGTGTTGGTGAGACCACATCTGGATTACTGTGTACTGTTCAGGTCTCCTTATTTCAGAAAATATATAATTGTGTTAGAGGCAGTTCAGAGAAGTTTAAGAATAAGAGATCTTCCTTTTAAGGTGGAAATGAGAAGAAACTGCTTCTCTTGGAAGACCATTGGTGTGTGAAATCCTCTTCCTCAGACAGCAGTGGAGGCTGGGTCATTGAATTTATTCAAGGCTGAGTTAGACAGATTCTTGATAGATAAGGGAGTCAAGAGTTATGGGGGGAGCAGACAGGAAAATGGGGTCAAGACCACAGCCAAATCAGATCCTATGGAATGGCTGGTTTGAAGGGCCAAGTGGCCTACCTCTGCTCCTAAGTCCTGAGTTCCTATGTTCCTAAAGATGATTGATACTGATTAAAAATCAGTACCATTGTTTTATATTCTAAAACATGTCAGCACATTTGAGATTGCTGCTCTGTGTAAGCCAGGTGGATAATGAACATTAATAGGGAGTTGCTGGCTGTCTGTTTCATACCTTCGTTTATCGGCAGCAGTGTAATAGCGATACTGAGTCGACCACGACCCAGACTCACTAAGTGAGGTCTCTCCGACTGCATCTTCAAGCCTTTTCCAATATCAATGATATCCAACGATGCGCTCTGTAAATAAACCCAAATCTAATGTCACTTCCAACAAAGGTCTGCATTTACATAGTGCCTTTCCCCATCTCAGGACACCCCAAAAGCTTTACAGCCAATAAAGCACCTTTGAAGTGACACATGTTCTGAAGCTTCCCATCTTGCACTCATCAGGACAAATGTAAGAATGCCAAATTTCAAACAATCACAACAATTTATACCATTGAAGAAAAAGATGCTGCTTGGTTGGTCTGAGTCAACTTCCCAACTAATCAGTACCCTTTTTTCCCTGTGGTATAAATTGTTGTGATTGTTTGAAATTTGGAATTCTTGCCTTTGTCCTGATAAATGCAAGATGAAAAGCTTTGGCATGACGTTTCTCCATTCAGCAATACTTTTGAAATGTAGTCACTGCTGTAACGTAGGAAACCAGGCAATCGATTTGTGCACAGCAAGCTCCCACATGGATAATGTGATAAGAGACCAGATAATTTATAATAATGTTGGTTGAGGGATAAATATTCGCTAGGTCGCTAGGGGAGACTGCCTTGCTCTTCTTCCATTAGTGCCATTGGATCGTTCATATTCATCTGAGAGAGCACACAAAAATCAGTTTAATGCAGGTGCAGCAGGCAAGTAGGGAGGCTAATGGAATATTAGTCTTTATCACTAGAGGATTTGAGTACAGGAGTAGCGAAGTCCTGCTTCAATTGTTTAGAAGCTTAGTTAGACAGCACCTGGAGTACTGTGTGCAGTTTTGGTCCCCTTACCTCAGGAAGGCTATTACTGCCATAGAGGGAGTGCAATGAAGGTTCACCGGACTTGTTCTGGGGATGATGGGACAGTCTTATGAAGAGAGATTGGGGAAACTGGGCCTGAATTCTCTAGAGTTTTGAAGAACGAGAGATGATTTCATTGAAACCTACAAAATACTTAAAGGAATAGACAGGGTAGATGCAGGTAAGATGTTTCCCCTGGTTGGAGAGTCTAGAACCAGGGGACACAATTTCAAAATAAGGAGGAAGCCACTTAGGACCAAGATGAGGAGAAATTTCTTTACTCAGAGGGTTGTGAATCTTTGGAATTCTCTACCCCAGAGGGCCATGGAAGCTCAGTCATTGAGTAATGTTTAAGGAAGAGATTGATGGATTTCTGATTAACAATAACGTAAAGGGTTAGTGTGGGTAAAAGGCATTGAAGTGGTTGATCAGCCATGGTCATATTGAATGGTGAAGCAGGCTCAATGGGCTCAATGGTCTTCTCCTGTTCCTAATGCTTCACCTGAAAGATGGCACCAGATGTGTCAGCCCAGATTTTGAACTCAAGTGTTTCATTTGCCAGGCTGCAGGGGGAGGGGGCCATTGTCCTTTGCAATAAGGTGCTGGCTTGCACTGTGTGCACAGAGTTGTTGCAAACATTTAAAGTGAACTGGAGGAGGTTGGGGGCGGGGGGGGTGATGCCTCACATTAAGACCCGTCCACACATCACCCCAGCGGTCACTGACTTACATTGGTTCCCACACCTTGATTTTAAAATTCTCATTCTCCTGTTCAAATCCCTCCATGGCTTCGCAAGAATACCAATAGAAGAGGAAAACAACAATTTATACTGTATGAGAAGAGAGTGCTGATTGGTTGGCAAGTGGTGTTGCCATGGTGAATGCACCACTGATGTTGACTGATAATTAACTGCCAAGCATTGATTGAAATTTAAACCAGGCAGCTTGACCCTGATTGGTTAAGGCAATATCCTGAGGAATGAATCAGCGAATGGCTGACACTTATTTCGTTTAGCTGAAACAGGCACATTGTGTGTACATGTTCTTTCTGTCTGCAAAGAACAAGACCCTGTGTATGTAGTTACCAATACATGTCAATGCACCACACAGAGCCCAACTGACAATATTAAATTGGTGTCAGTGTAATTCTTAGCACACAGAGGATTATTTAGCAAATGTTGTCCAATCGCAGAATCATATCTAATGTTGGACACTGTGTTTTGAGTTTTACAAGAACGGGCTGGTTGGGTAGAGTTTGTACCCTGCTCATTGTGACCAGTGGCTGGGACATGCTGTTTGATATGATTCACCAGTCTTTGGGACGTGTGGCCTACATACCTAGCATCACACTGGCACTGAAATTCATATACCACATTACTCATTTGTGTGATAGGCTGAATGTCTTTTTGGCTTGACGCCGGCATCCTGTTAATGATGAATACCACTCGTGTTGCTACTGCATAGTAGCAGCGTCAAACAGCTAGCTTCACCTGTTGCTCAAATTTTTGAGATACTTTCCCTGTCCAGGGTAATCTGAGGTAGACTGGGCACTTTTCAGGGCCGGAAGTGACTGCCTTAGGCCTGTTCATGAGTTTGCGTGATACATAGCATGAAATGATCTGATTAGGGTAGCCATTATCCTGCAGGATGTCTTTGATGCCCCTATTTCAGCATCAAGCTTGCATGGTGAGGAAATGGCTTGAGGCCTAATTACAAGGTTGTCGATAAACCAATCTTATAGCGTGTGGAACTGTAAGAATCCAACAAGTCTATTGACCTGTCCGACACTCACATGTAACGTAAATATCTTAAGCATCGTGAGACCTAAAGACCCACCCAGACATACATATCAGTAAACCTGACAAAGGGATGGGAAAAGTCATGCTTAACAAGCATGGCTATATCAAAAAAACGCACCCCATTCACAATGACGGGTCCAAATTCGTATCCATTGGACCTGCCGCTCAACATGACCAGACCTTGCTTGAAAGTAAGCTAAGAAAACGCTTGCTGGACTTGTACACGAGCGATGAGCTGCATGATATATATGGCAGGGTTCATCCTCACTGTTCACTACGTCCACATATGTATGGACTGCACAAGACACACAAAAGTGATGTCCCTCTACACCCCATCTTAACAATGACCAGTTCTCCACCGCGTGAATTGGCCAAATGGTTGAGTGAATTGTTACAACCAGTTCTGACCAAGTTTTCCACATACACGGTGAAAGACTCCACATTTGCGAAGGGCATACAGGACTTGCATATTTATAGCAATGCTGAGTCCATCTGCTCATTTGACATTGCTAGCCTATCCACCAATGTTCCACTTAAGGAGTGCATAGATATTTTCGCAGCAGCACTATACCATGGTGAACTAGACCCACCACCATTGCTTAATCAGTATTCATTGAACTTATGAACTCGACAATCATACACTTGAATTCAGTTTTAATGACACCATATATGCCCAAATAGATGATGTTGTTGTCATAGGATCCCCTCTAGGCCCAGCTCTCACAAACATCTTTGTTGGGTTCAATGAGAAATGTGTCTTCAATGGAAATGTGTTTTTCATCCTAGCCTCCTGCCCCTCACATATTTCTGATATCTGGATAATTCATTTGCTATATTTAAATCTGCAGCTGCATGTAACAATTTCCTTACATATCTTAATGGGCTCCACCCTGCACTAAAATTCACCTTTGAAATGGAGCAGTCAAATGAACTCCCCTTCTTTGATATATTAGTTGAGAAATCTTCCAGGGGGTTCTTTACCACAAGCCTACCTTCACTGGTCAATATTCATGTTGGGATTCTTATAGTTCCACATGCTATAAGATTGGTTTATCAACTGAATGGTAACCTGTTGAATGTAAGGTGAAAAGCCTAGACACTAAAGAAATGGTTCACATCCCCAGCTCCTATTAGCCGGAATCTGCTTCACTATTCCTGGCCACAATGGACCGAGCTCTCAGAAATGTCAGCTCTGAGCTCCCCACTCCACCACCAAAAGTGTGGTCTGCATGTTCAGTGAAGTTATAAAATCAGGGAAGGCTACAGCACAGAAGGAGGCCCATTGTGTTCATACCAGCTCTCTTTAAAAACAATGCAACTCATGCGTCCTTTCCCCTGTAGCCCTACAAATTTTTCCACTTCAGATAATGATCCAATTCCCTTTTGAAGCCCTTATTGCATCTGCTTCCACCCCATTCTCAGGCAGTGCATTCCAGATCCTAACCTCTTGCTGTGTGAAAAACTTTTCCTCGTGTCAATGTTGTTAAATCCATGGTTCTCAGCCCCTCTGCCAATAGGGAACAGTTTCTCCTTTCCTATTCTGTCCAGGACTCTATCAAGTCTCCTCTCAAACTTCTCTTCTCTAAGGAGAACAGCTCCAGCTTCTCCACTCTATCCAGGGAATGCAAAGTCTATCAGCCCCAAAATCATTCTTGTGAACCTTTTCTGTAGCCTCTCGAGTCCCTTCCCATCCTTCCTAAGGTGCGGTGCCCAGGATGTGACAAAAGACTCCATTTGAGGCCGAACCAGTGTTTTATACAAGAAACCCTCAGCTATTACTCAACACGAGGCTTTCCAACATACTTGGGAACAATCATAAGCCGTGTTGAATGCTACTCTGTCTTATGGTTTCCTTTAATTGTGCATCTGATCAACCGCGTAATTCTCAACAGGAGACACTCACTTTCAGTATCTCTGGATCATTCTTTGATACCTCCTTTTCTTCCAATTCATTTTCAGTTTCAGACTTTCCCATCTCCTAGATGTTTACAAAACAATGAATATTCAAGTTTTAGTAAAACAGGCCCAGACAACAGAATATCTTAGAACCAGAGAATTATACATAAGAACTAGGGACAGGAGTAGGCAATTCAGCCCCTCGAGCCTGCCCCACCATTCATTACGATCATGGCTGATCTAATTTCAGCCTCAACTCCAATTTCCTGCCCTCTCCCCATAACCTTTCAACCCGTTACTAATGAAAAAATCTGTCTATCTCCTCCTTAAATTTATTCAGCGCCCGGCATCCACTGTACTCTGAGGTAGCGAATTCACGACCCTTTGAGAAAAGTAATTCCTCCTCATCTCTGATTTAAATCTACCATCCCTTAACCTAAAACTATGGCCTCTCATTCTAGAATGCTCCACAAGGGGAAACATCTGCTCCATGTCTACTTTGTCTATCCCCCTTTAGTAACTTATATACCTCAATTAGATCTCCTCTCATCCTTCTAAACTCTAACGAGTATAGGCCTAAACTGCTCAATCGCTCCTCATAAGACAAGCCCCGCATCTTTGGAATCAATCTAGTGAACCTCTGAACCGCCTCCAATGCAGCTACATCCTTCCTCAAGTAAGGGGACCAAAACTGTGCACAGTACTGCAGGTACCTTGTACAGTTGCAATACTTCCCTATTTTTATACTCTATTCCTTTAGCAATAAATGCCAAAATTCCACTTGCCTTCCTTATTACCTGCTGTAGCTGCATATTAGCTTTCAGCGATTCATGCACAAGGACACCCAGATCCCTCTGCACTGAATCATTCTCAAGTTTCTCTCCATTTAAATAATAAGTCACTTTTTTATTCTTCCGACCAAAATGGATAACCTCACACTTATCCACTTTAAACTCCATCTGCCAAATTTTGGCCCATTTATCTAACCTGTCCATATCCATTTGTAAATTTCTTATTTCTACATTGCAACTTACTTTCCCACCTATTTTGGTGTCATCTGCAAATTTAACTATAGTAGCTTCTATCCCTGAATCCAAATCATTAATATAGATTATTTAGGAGGAGGCCATTTAGCCCATCATGCTTGTGCTGGCTCTTGAGTTCTTTTTCCTTTTTCAAGTAAATCTCCAATTTCTTCCAGAAAGTTACAATTGAATCTGCTTCTATCGCCCTATCAGATAGTCCATTCGCGATCCATTCGTGACCCACTGTGTAAATTCAATTCTCATCTCCCCCCATGTTCTTTATCGCAATTGCTTTAAAGCTGTGCCTTCTGGTTACCAACCCTTCTGTCACTGGAAACAGTTTCTCATTACTTACTCTGTCAAAATCCTCCACAGTTTGGAACTTTTCTGTCAAATTCCTCCTTAGCCTACCCTGCTCAAAGGGGAATGATTCCAGCTCCTGCAGTCTCACCATGCAACTGAAGTCTCTTATCCTTGGTTCCATTCCAGTAAATCTCCTCTGCACCCTCTCTAAGGCCTTGGCATCCTTTGTTAAGTGCAGTGTCCAGAATTGGATACAATACTCCAGCCTGAGGCCAACTGATTTAGAGTAGAAGACAGCAGTCCAAGACTTGGGCAATCGGACTGACCATTATGGAGAGGTGGTGTGATTGGATCAGATTATGGTTGAATTCCACACAGGATGGTTGCTGACGGTTCTCAGGAACTACCCACAAAATGTTTATGTCCTCTGAAAATTGTTAAGAGAAAAACAGAAGTTGGAATAGGGACAGGAATCGCCGTAGTGAACTGTCTCCGATGCAAGTATATCCCTCCTGAAAGAGGTAAAACAGGCAACTGTGCAGACCCCATGGAAGGGCGAGTTCTTGCCTCGAGGCCTGCTGTTAGGTTTAATAGGACTCTCGGCTCCTTGTGTTAATGAGCCACTCATTATAACTGGTGCTTACACAAAACCCTGAAGGAATAACAACAACCTACATTTATATACCACCTTTAAAATTGTAACATCTCCAAAGGCCCTTCACAGGACTGTTATCAAACATCAAGGCACACAAACAGACATTGGGATAGATGGCCAAAGGCTAGGTCAAAGAGGTGGGCTTTAAGGAACGTCTTAAAGGGGGGAGAGAAAAGCACAGAGGAATAGGGACAGAACTTCTGAGTTTAGGAGCTAGACAGCTGAAGGGCTGGCTGCCAGTGGGGGTGGTAGGGAAACTAGGGGAGGCAGTTTGGAGGAGTGCAGAGATCTCAGGAGGAGTGTAGATCCAGAGAAGGCTACAGAGTGAGGAAGGGCTGAGACCATGGGGGGTGGTGCAGGGGGTGGCGGGGGTGGGGGTGGGGGGGGGGTGGGGGGGGGGGGGGGTGAATATTTAAAACATGGATGAGAATTTTGACACAATGTTTGTTAAGTTGGAGATGTAACCATGACTGTGTGTTTGCTGCGGTGTGTCACTGTTCAAATGGCTCCACGACCTGCTCCCTCGCTCTGTAACCTCCTTCAGCCCTATCTGCCTCCGAGATCACTATTCTCCTCGAATTCCAGTCTTGTGCGTTCCTGATTTCCTTCGCTCCACGATCGCTGCCCAAGTCTTCAGACATTGAGGGCCCAAGTTGTGGGGCCTGAGGGCCCTGTAGGCCCCAAGCTTGAGAGCTTCTTAAACCTCTCTGCCACCCTTTCTCTCAATCACTTTTTAAAAAACTCTCCTTAAAACCTACCACTTTGACCAAACTTAGACTCCGCATGTTCAATCACCTATTTGTTGTCAATTCATTTTCATTATGCCCCAATAAGGGCCATGGCGCTATATAAATGCAAGTTGTTGTTGATTTGAATGGCCAAGCATTGATATCTAAACACTTTGAATCGGAGTCATATAAGCGATCCCCTTGTGCAAACAGTTAAGGATCTTCACTCTCCAGCCTTCCGAATGGGCCCATGGAAAAGGCTTCAACGTTAATTGAACATGCAGATCTTGCCTTTAGTTGATCTGGAGTGAAGTCATTTGGCATCTTGTGCGAACTGATGCATTGCTGGCTGGGCTACTTAGTCACATTCGTTGCAAATCACTTCAAGGGATGAAGTCGCTCCTTTTGGCAAGTCCAGCCAAGCTGGCTAAGGGACAGCATTCATCCCACGTATTCCAGCCCCTGGAATTCTGCCACAGTCAAACTCGGCCCCACTCTGGAATGTGCTCAGACAAAACCATGAGACAACAGCAAACACCTCTCATCAGAAATCACACAATGCAGGGCTTGAACTTCAGCCAGTTCAGCAGAACTCAGCCAAGTTAGTGACAGAGCGAGGATTATACATCCCCGAATCTCCGTGTTATATGAGAGTGAAGGGGTGAGGTTAATGCAGCTGTGATTCTCTGTTGGAAGCGACTCATCTGACAACAGCCCAGAATCTGCCTTAGAGCTGAGTTTGATAAATAACTCACTGATACTTAATGTCCTGGCAATGATATTCCTACAACGGCCACCATTATCAAAGCTGTAGGGAAATGATAAACCAAATTCACAATCCCTTCAGCGTTGAATCACACACCCAGAGATGTTTGCAATCATGTGACTATTCATTGCTGGAGCAATTCAAAACTAAACCACTGTCCCACTCTCTGTCCATAGCCCTGTGTCATTCCCAAACTAATCCCACTGTCCCACTTTCTCCCCATAGCCCTGTATCAATCCCAAACTAATCCCACAGCCCCACTCTCTCCATGTCCCTGTATCAATCCCAAACTAATCCCATTGCCACTCCCTTTAGCCCTATATCAATCCCAAACTAGTCCTACTGCCCTGCTCCCTTTAGCCCTATATCTTCCCCTGATTCAAATATTTATCCACTGTTCCTTTAAAAGATGCATCGCTCTCTGCCTCAACCATTCTAGGCAAAAACGTTCCATGTTCAAACAACTCTCTGTGTAAAGATGCTTCTCTTAAACTCTCTCCTTGATCTTTAAATCACAACATTAAGTTGAAGCACCATTGTCACTGACTAGGGGCACCTAAAGAATCTGTCATTCCCTGTTCACTCTATCATGATTTGAAAACCTCAAGTCAATCTCCTCTTTACCTTCTTTGATCTGTAGCATAAGGGTCTGGCACATACCCTTAACGTGGGACTGAGTACAGTACCACCCACACAGTGATGTAAGATGACACATGACCCAGACCTAGGGTCAGTGTGGTGTTGAGCAGAAATGTGTTAAGACATAGGTATAAAGATAGCTCCTTCCCTGTACCTTTTACTGAATATATATAGTTACAAGTATTAAAAAATAACTTGGTGTTAATATACAGAAAGCTACAAAGACTTCCCTAACAGACACATTGTGTAACCAACACCATCCCAACATGATCAAGTAGAAATAGTCCCTAGTTTCTCCAACCACTCTTCATAACTAGGGTTTCTCATCTTTTCATCATGCTGGTTAATTTACACAATACACTCTCCATCACTTTCATCACAATGGGAGCCTCAAAAGTGAGCACAATGCAAATTAATCCCACTCGTTAAAAGTGGCCGCACCTGTACATCCATTGTCTTTGTCTTCAAGGTTTGTCCGTTGAGCTCCATTGGGCCTCTGGTGTCTGGTGGGCGAACAGACCTCTCCTTATTTCAGTCACTCTCAAGCTTCCACTGCCTGTTGACAAAGAGAAAGTGAGAACACTCAGCTGGAGCAAAGTGCTTCTTACAGTTGGCACGCTAGAAATGGAGACAAAAACTCTTGCAGGAAGGGCTTTGAGAGCAGTGAAGGGAACATAGGCAAGGTTTATTGTGTCTGCCCTGTCTCACCTGCTCATGACTTCCTGCCCAATCTCTTTACTGGATCGAAAAAGGTAGGCGAGGGAACTGTGCAATCCTTTGATGCCTCCAGGAATTGAATAGACCCCATGTACAGGTTTTAACCTCTTCTTTTCTACTCAGCCCCAGTTGGAGTATTGGGAGTAACCCTTGGCCCAGTGGTGTCACTCTCACCTGAGTCTGCTTATGCACCAAGGTCCCACTCCAGAAACGAGTGAATAATTCAGGCTGATGTGACAATGCAGTACTGAAGGAATGCTGCACTGCAAGAGGTGCCATTTTCCAGATAAGGCATTAAATGAAGGGCCCTTCTGCCCTCTCAGACCAACTCTATAATGGCACTGTTTGAAGAAGTGCAGGGGAGTAAACCCTCATGCCCTGGCCAAGATCACTAACATTTCTGTGAATATGTTAACTGCCAGATGTCCAACATTCCAACAATGACTCCACTTCCAATGTATTTCACAGTGTTTGAAGTGCTTTGGGATGTTCTGAGCTCATGAAAGGCTCTATAGAAATGAAGGTTCTCTCTTTAAGTGCCCTTTTATAGGGAGGCTAGGAAAGGAATGGTAAGGGCCCAGTGCGGATTCACCAGGGAAGGAGTCACAGTTAGGAAGAGAGACCTGCGACATTAGGGCTTTTAACACTAGAAACAAAGAGGAGAAGGGAGCTGATCTGATAGAGGCCCTGAACGTTACATAGGATTCAACATGAAGTCAATGGGGGTTGGCTGTTTCCATTGCTCGACAGGATGTTAATGAGGGGACACCAATTTAACCACAAAAAGAGGAGGTTTACACCGTGAGTTGGTGGATTGTGGAATGCTAGGCCACAAAATCAATAAGTAATTTTCAGGAACAATTATATAGTTGGTGAGGAGGAGCCTCCACTGCTCTCAGGGGAAGATAATTCCATAGACTAACGAGAAAAAATTTCTCCTCATCTCAGTCTTAAATGGGAGACCCGTTATTTTTAAACTGTGTCCCCGGTTCTAGTCTCTCCCACAAGGGGAAACATCCTCTCAGCATCCACTCTGTCAAGTCCCATCCAGATCTTATGTTTCAATAAGATCACATCTCATTCTTCCAGCCTGTCCAACCTTTCCTCATAAGATAACCCCCTCATCCCAGGAATCAGTTGCGTGAATCTTCTCTGAACTGCTTCTAATGTAATTCTATCCTTTCTCAAATAAGGAGACCAAAATTGAGCACAGTACTCCACATGTGGTCTCACCAAGTTCCTGTACAACTGTAGCAGAAACATCCCTACTTTTATATTCCACTCTCCTTGCAATAAACGACAACATTCCATTTACCTTCCTAATCACTTGCTGCATCTGCACACTAACTTTTTGAGATTCCTGTACCAGGACACCCAGATTCCTCTGTACCTCAGAGTTCAGCAATCTCTCTCTCTATTTAAATAATATGTTGCTTTTCTAATCTTCCTGTCAAAGTGAAAGAGTTCTCATTTTCTCACATTAAACTCTATCTGCTAATTTTTTGCCCACTCTCTTAAACTATCTAAATCTCTTTGTAAGCTCTTGATGTCTTCTTCACAACTTAATTTCCTACCTATTTTTGTGTCATCAGTAACTTTAGCAGCCATATGGTTGGTCTCTCCATCTAAGTCATTGATATGGATTGTAAATAGTTGAGGCCCCAGCACTGATCCCTGTGATGCTCCATCCGTTACATCTTGCCAACCCAAAAGTGACCCATTTATCCCTACTCTCTGCTCCCTGTTAGCTAACCAATCCCCTTTCCATGCTAATATGTTACCCCCTAAACCATGACTTCATAACTCGCAGCAAGTTCTGTTCTCCTATCACCCTTGTGCTCTCTGACCTACCCTGGCTTCTGGTCAAGCAATGTCTTGATTTTAAAATTCTCATCCGTTTTCAAATCCCTCCTTGGCCTCGCCCCTCCCTATCTCTGTAATTTACTCCAGCGCTACGACCTTCAGATATCTGCCCTCATCTAATTCTGGCCTCTTGTGCATTATCAACTTTAATTGGTGGCCATGCATTCAGTTGCCTAGGTCCCAAGTTCTTCAATTCGCTCCCTAAACCTCTCCATGTGCATTGCTCCTTTAAGACAATCCTTAAAGCTTAAAATAATGCTCAAATTCAGGCTTTGTTTTATAGTGTTCCTGTGAAGCACCTTGGGAGGTTTCATTACATTAAAGGTGCTATATAAATTGTTGCAGTGTTTGGTGAGTGAGGGGGAGAGTGGGATATTAAAGGGTATTGGGAGTGAGATAGAGTGAGGTTAGACTGGGTGGGATATTAAAGTGTGAGGGGAGTGAGGGGGAGAGTGGGGTGAGATTGGGTGAGTCACTAAAGGGTGTAGGGAGTGCACGGGAGAGTGGGATTAGACTGGGCAGGATACTAACGGGTGCCGGGAGTGAAGGGCAGAGTGGGATTAGACTGGGTGGGATATTCAAGGGTGTGGGGAGTGAGCGGGAGAGTGGGATTAGACTGGTGAGATATTAAAGGGTGTGGGAAGTGAGCTGGAGAGTGAGGTTAGACTGGGTGGGGTGTTAAAGGGTGTGGGGAGCGAGAGGGAGAGTGTGATCGGACTGGGTGGGATAGCAAAGGGTGTAGGGAGTGCACGGGAGAGTGGGATTAAACTGAGCAGGATACTAAATGGTGCCAGGAGTGAAGGGCAGAGTGGGATTAATTGGGTGGGATAAAGAGTGTCGGGAGTGAGAGGGAGAGTGCGATTAGACTGGGTGGGATATTAAAGGGTGTGGGAAGTGAGCGGGAGAGTAAGGTGAGGTTGGGTGGGATATTAAAGGGTGTGAGGAGTGAGCGGGAGAGTAAGGTGAGGTTGGGTGGGATATTAAATGGTGTGAGGAATGAGGGGGCGAGGGGGATTAGACTGGGTGGGATATTCAAGGGTGTGGGGAATGAGCGGGAGAGTGAGATTAGGTTGGGTGGAATAATAAAGGCTGTGGGGAGTGAGGGGGAGAGCAACAACTGACCTATCCTTGTGCTGAAATCCTCCCATGGCCTCTACAATCTCCTGCTGCCCTGTAGCCCTCTGTGTTTCTCGAATTCAGGCCTTTTGCACATTGTTAATTTGCATCACTCATCATCATGCCCTCCACTGCCTTGTTCCTGAACTCTGGAATTCCCTCCCTAAACCTTTCCCCCACTCCACCTATCTGTTTTTTAAATCATTCCTCCAAACCTAGCTCCTTAACCAAGCTTTGGGTGACCCGTACAAACATCCCCTTCTGTGGTTCACGGTGAATTTTTGATCTCATACTTTAAAGGCTCTATGTAGAAGCCAAAAGCAAAATACTACAGATGCTGGCAATCTGAGACAAGCATAGAACGTTCTGGAAAGGCTCAACAGATCATCCAGCATCTGTGGAAGGAGAAACAGGATTTTTTCTGGTCTGGGTCTTTCATCAGAACTGAGGACAAGAAGAAGTTTTCCGTAAATGAGGGAGGAGCAGCAGAGGGACAAAAGGGAAGTTCAGCGATAGGGTGAAGGACAGGAGAGATTAAATGAGAAAAGGCTGGGAATCGTTTATTTGCTACATATAAGCTATTACTGAAAAAAGAGACATGTAAAAGCTTTTCATCTTGGACTTATCAGGACACCTCACAAGAATACCAATATAAGGGGAAATGACAATTTATAGTGTGTGTGAAGAGCGTGTTGATTGGTTGGCAAGTGACGTTACCATGGAAAATGCACCATTGATGGTGACCAACAGTTAACTGCCAAGTATTGTTTAAAATTTAAACCAGGCAGCTTGACCCCAATTAGTCAAAGTATAGCCTTGAGGAATGAGCTAGCAAATGGCTGTCACTTATTTTGTTTAGCTGAAACAGGCGCAGTGTGTGCACATGTTCTTTCTGTCTGTAAAGAACAGGGCCCTGTGTATTAATATACATACATATACATATAAATGAATGGTGAGGAAGGTTAATGCAGTTGTGCAGACTGCAGTGAGATTCACCTATTCTTGGACTTTTCCCTGTCTTGTGTATACAGGGGTCTCAAAGATGAATCTGTCTTACCTGCTGAAGCATCATTGCCTACCTTAGTACCCAGGCTTGTGGGCATTGCTCTTGGGTACCTCTGTGTAATGTTTCCAAGTCTTCTCATCGCCTAGTTACCGAGGCCAAATCCAGGAGACATCTGGTCTTGTAACAATCATGTTCAGCACCCTGCTGCTCCAGCACCGACACTCGACATCAATAAATAGACAGCTAATACAGCAACACTTCTGCAAATACCTGAGGAGTTTGAGCATAAAAACAAGAGGGGTCATTTTATGAGGTGAGGATCCCTGGAGGCAACTTTCCTTTACTAGAACCAGGGTCCCAGCATTGGTCCAAGTGAGTTATCACATGGTCTCAGATCCACTGAGGCTTCCAGTGAGGCCCCAGAACCACAGGTGCAACTTCACAGAATGACCACACGTTCCAAGTGAAGGAGTCCTCCTGTGGATATTTCCTAGCTATGAGATTGTCACTCCTGTCAGAGGCCCCAGTGACTTATATTTAGGGTTGTGTTTCTGTACCACATCATATCTAACTACTTCACTCATGCTGCTTTGAAACCTGAACCAGATTTCTGTGTCTTTTCACAGGTTTTTGCTCAGTCCCTTCAAAGACAGACCAAGACGACACCTGATATGAATCAATCTATTTCACATTCACTGAACCACACTGAGTAACAACTATGATCAGATTCATTTCGTGCAACTTCATAGAATAATATAAAAATAATGAATGCATTATATTTTCCCACATCTTAGAATGACTTAAGTAAAACAAGTGTGCACAACCCTTATAACCTTCTGATAGTCTTTACTGGGCCAGATTCTTCAACCTGTGTCCTGGTTTCACTCCCTCCTGAAAGGAGTGGAGACTTGCAACACACTGGTTGATCATTGAGATGACGTTTCAGGTACGGGCAAGGTGCATGCCTACGTGAGAGGAACCAAAGCCAGAGCTACTTGGATGCTATAGAAGTTGGAGAAACAAGTGAATTGAGAGGGACAGTGAAGAGGAAGATATGGTTGGCCAAGAGAGATTATGAGAATAGAATGGCAGTTAACATAAAAGATAGCCTAAAAATCTTCTACTGGCAGATAAATAGTAAGTGGGTAGTAAGAAATGGGATGGGCCCTGTTAAAGACAAAGAGGGTGATAAGAGCTTAGAGATGCAAGGCATAGTTAGAATGCTGAATGAGTACTTTGTATCGGTGTTTAATAAAGAGAAGGAATCTGACAAAATATCGGTGGGAGAGGTATGAATGATATGAAATTTGAAAGGCAGGATGTATGGGAAAGGCTGGGCTATGCTTAGAGTAGATAAGTCGCCTGGTCTGGGTGGCCCATATCCCAGGTTGCTGAAGGGAGTGGGAGCGGAGATAACGGAATGGCTCATCTTAAACTTCCAAACTTCAATAGATATGGGGGAGGTGCCAGAGGATTGGAGAGTGGCAAATGTGAACCTGTATTCAAGAAAGGGTGTAAGGACAGTCCTAGTAACTACAGGCTGGACAGTTTAACATCAATGACAAGTCAGGTTTTAGAAACAATAATCAGGGGGAAAAAAAATCAACAGACACTTGGAGAAGTTTGAGTTAATTAAGGAGAGACTAAGGATTTGTAAAAGGAAGATAACGTTCAATAATCTAATTGAATTTTTAGATGAAGTAACAGGGAAGGTTGATGAAGGGAATGTGGTGGATGTTGTCTATATGGATTTTAAGAAAGCGTTTCACATAAAAAGCTGATTAACAAAACTGTAGGTCATGGAATAGGAGGGTTAGTGTCAACTTGGATAAGATATTGGCTTAAGGACAGAAAGCAGCGAGTGATGGTAAATTGTTATTTTTCAGACTTGAGGATGGTAGACAGTGCTGTTCCCCAAAGGGTCAGTGATAGGATTATTTTTGTTATATCGATAGAAATGACTTGGATTCGGATCACAGGGTAAAATTTCAATATTTGCTGATGATATCTAACTTGGGGTGGCAAACAGTGATGATACAAATCACCTGGAACCGACACAGGCGAGCAGAATGGGCAGACAAGTGGCACATGGAGTTTAACACAGAGAAATGTGAGGTAATGCACTTTGGCAGAAGGGATAGGGAGAGGCAATATAGACTTAATGACAAAGTTCTAAAGAGTGTGCAGGAACAGAGGCACCTAGGGGTCATGTGCATAAATCTTTGAAGGTAGCAGGGCATGCTGAGAGAGTGGTTAGCAAAGCTTATGGGATCTTGGGCTTCATAACTTGAGACATGGCTAGGGGGTCTTGCTGTGTACAAATTGGTTACTGCATTGAAACAGTGACTACATATCAAAAAAAGTGTACTTTGTTGATTGTGCAGTGCTCTGAGATCTCCTGAAGTTGTGACAGGCATGATATAAAATTCAAGATTTATCCTCCACAGTGTACCAAGCTTGGGAGGGAACATTCCAAAGCTCCCCACGGCTGGGATTTTTATTGCCATGTGTCTGGTCCCGTTGTGCACTGAGTGCCATGACTGGTCAACAACTCTGCCACCTGCTGCATCATGCAACTCCCAGGACAGTAGAAGGTAAATGAGGTGGCATTTGACCTTCCTTTGTCTTGCAATTCCCATGCTCTGTAAATGCTTTTTCAGGAGATTCCTAAAGAAAAAGGGTGGTCTTTATTGGAACGGATTCCCTCAATCCTGTCAACAGCTGATGTCCGGCTAAATAATCACAATGGTCTACTGACCCTGGGAGCAGCGAAGGGGGAAAATATGAGGGCATCAACAAAGCTCCCAAAGTGAATCCGCAGTGTTCCACTTTATAATGCTTCTTCACAGCACTGCACTGAGAGTTTGATGTGGCATTACAGAGAGAGAGAGAGAGAGAGAGAGAGAGAGAGAGAGAGAGAGAGAGAGAGAGACCATCAAAGGACTGGTCACCTCAGGCAAGCCAGAGCCCAAAAAGGGAACTCTGCATCACAAAAACTTTGGGCAAAGCAGTGCTGTGGGCCTTGGGAAGTGATCCACATAGCAAACACCAACTCGTGTCCTTACAAGGTTCAATATAGCATCTCCACCAACCTCAGAACATCCAAAAGTCTTTTATAACAAATGAGGTACTTCTGAATCACTGTCATTGCTGTAATATAGCAAAAAGGGCAGACCAATTGTGCACAGCAAGCTTCCATAGACAACAGTGAGATAAACTGTTTTTGTGATGTTGAATAAGGTATAAATATTGGCAAGGGCACCACTCCCCTGCTCTTCTTCCAAGAGAGTCATAGGATCTTCAGCATTCCAACTGAGGGAAAAATGTGGCCTTGGTTTAACATTTCATCCAAAAGTAGGGCTGGCTGGGCATATTGCTGGAGGTTTCATCATATTTCCAACTGTCCTTCCCCTACGCTCTCACTATTGGTTGTATCAACCTCACAATGTTCTGCCCTCACACATGAAAAGACTCCTTGTTATCTGATTTGATGATTTTTGACTGTCAGTCAAACAGTGCTTCCTCTTTACAAGAATGCGAACACATGCCAGCAAGTTGGATATTGTCCTTTTGAAATGCTGTTTCAGAAGCAGGGCAGTTTTAATAGTTAGCAGCAGCCCTTTAAGTGCTGCTGGCACTGCATAGGGGAGGTGCTCTCAGACATCACAACCCATGCATCCCGTAAAAGTTTTTGGATGAGTTGACCTTGATAGTGCAAAGTTATTGTATCAGACATGTGTAGCACACACAAAACAGTGGTAAATATGCCTCCACTTTGGGACTGTGGTCTTGGTCTTGCGGAGTTGTGTAGTCTTGTCCTCACCTTTCGGACACTAATGTGCTCACATATTTTACTTTCTGCCATCATTCACTTTGTTTTGTAAGCACACTTTCATGAGGGAACCATGTATCGCAGAATCATAGAATGGTTACAGCACATGAGGATGCCATTCAGCCCACTGCACCTGTGCTAGCTTGCTGCGAGAGCAACTCACCTAGTCCCACTCTGTCCCCCTTTCCCTGCAACCCTCCAAATCTTCTCTCTCCAGATAATTATCCAATTCCCTTTTGAAAGTCCTGTTTGAACATGTCTCTGCCAACTCTTGGGCAATGCTTTCCAGATCCTAACCACGCTCTGTGAGAAAAAGTTTCTCCTCATGTCACTTCAGGTTCTCAATTCTTCCACCAATGGGAACAGTTTCTCCCTATCCATTCTTTCCAGGCCCCTCATGATTTTGAATACCTCTATCAAATCTCCTCTCAACCTTCTTTTCTCCAAGAAAAGCAGTCTCAGCTTCTCCAACCTATCATTATCATTGAAGTTCCTCATCCCTGGAACCATTCTTATGAATGTTTTCTGCACTCTCTCCAATGCCTTAACAACCTTCCTAAAGTGCAACGCCCAGAACTGGATGCGGTACTCCAGTTGAGGTTTAATACAGGATTAACATAAGCTCCTTTGATTTTGTACTCTATGGCCCTATTTATAAAGCCCAGAGTCCAGTTTGCCTTATTAACTGTACTCTGAAACTGTCCTGCCATTTTCAATAATTTGAGATCATATACCCCAGGGCCCTCTGCTCCTGCACCCCCTTTAAAATTGTACCCTTGATTTTATATTGCCTCTCCTCATTCTTCCTGCCAGAATTAATCATTTTACACATCTCTGCATTAAATTTATAAGACCATAAGATGTAGAAGCAGAAATAGGCCATTCAGCACATCAAGTCTGCTCCGCCATTTAATGAGATCATGGCTGATCTGATAATTCTCAACTCCACTTTCCTGCCTTTTCCCCATAACCTTTGATTCCCTTACTGATTAAAAACCTGTCTATGTCAGCCTTGAATATACTTAATGACGCAGACTCTACAGCCCTCTGCAGTAAAGAATTCCACAGATTAACTACCTCTGAGAGAAGAAATTCCTCCTCATCTCTGTTTTAAATGGGTGTTCCCTTACTCTGAGATTATGCCCTCTGGTCCTAGACTCTCCCACAAAGGGAAACAACCTCTCAGCATCTCCCCTGTCAAGCCCCCTAAGAATCTTATATGTTTCAATAAGGTCACCTCTCATTCTTCTAAACTCCAATTACTACAGGCCCAACCTACTCAACCTCTCCTCATAAGAAAATCCCTCCGTACCCCGGATCAACCTAGTGAACATTCTCTGGACTGCCTCCAGTATCAGTATATCTTTCCTTAGATAAGGGGACCAAAACCGTTTACAGTATTCTAGGTGTGGTCTAACTAGTGCCTTGTATAGTTTTAGCAAAACTTCCCTATTTTTATACTCCATTTTGAAATAAAGGCCAACATTCCATTTGCCTTCCCTATTACCTGTTGAACTTGTATGTTAGCTTTTTGTGATTCATGCACGAGGACCCCCAAATCCCTCTGTGCTGCAGCTTTCTGCAGTCTTTCTCCAATTAAATAATATTCAGCTCTTCTATTCTTCCTGCCAAAGTGCATAACCTCACATTTTTCCACATCATATTCCATCTGCCATGTTTTTTCCCGCTCACTTAACCTGTCTATTTCCCTCTGTGGATTCCTTGTGTCATCGCACCACTTGCCTTCCCACCTACTTTTGTGTCATCTGCAAACTTGGTGATAGTACATTCACTTCCCTCATCCAAGTCATTGACATATATTGTAAATAATTGTGGCCCCAGCCCTGATCCCTGTGGCACTCCACTAGTTACAGGTTGCCATCCTGAAAATGTCCCCCTTATCCCAACTCTCTGTCTTCTATTAGTTAGAAAGTCCTCTATCCATGCTAATATATTACCCTCCAACACCATGGGCTCTTATCTTACTAAGTAACCTTATGTGTGGTACCTTATCGAACACCTTTGGAAATCTAAATATATTACATTTACTGGTTCCTCTTTATCTATCCTGTTTGTTACCTCTTCAAAGAATTCTAATAAATTTGTCAGGCATGATTTCCCCTTCATGAAGCCATGCTCACTCTGCTTGATTAGCGTATGCATGTCTGCTATTACATCCTTTATAATAGACCCCAACATTTTCCCAATGGCGGATGTTAAGCTAACTGGCCTATAGTTACCTGTTTTTTGTCTCCTTCCCTTTTTGAATAAGGGTGTTACATTGGCAGCTTTCCAATCCTCTGGGATTTTTCTAGAATCTAAGGAATCTCAGGATTCTTGGAGGATTACTGTCAGTGCATCCACTATCTCTGTAGCTATTCCCTTTAATACCCTAGGATGCAACCCTTCAGGTCCAGGGGACTTACCAGCCTTTAGCCCCATTAGTTTCCCTAGTACTTTTTCTCTAGTGATAGTTATTGTATTTATTCCCTCCCCCCCTTTTGCTGCATGATTAGTGAAGTCTATTACTAGCTTCCTCACGGTTCACAAAACTTCAAAATCTTGTGTCATCTGCAAATTCTGAAATGGTGCGCCACACACCAAGTCTAGGTCATTAACAAATATCAGGAAAAGCAGGGGTCCTAGTAGCAAATCCTGGGGAATCCCACTGTGTACTTTCCTCCAGTTTAAGCAAAGACCATTCACCACTGCTCTCTGTTTCCTGTTATTCAGCCAGGTTCATACCCATAAATAAGATAAAAACAAAAAAACTGCGGATGCTGGAAATCCGAAACAAAAACAGAATTACCTGGGAGAAGAAAAGGGTTGACGTTTCGAGTCCTCATGACCCTTCGACAGAACTGTTCTGTTGAAGGGTCATGAGGACTCGAAACGTCAACTCTTTTCTTCTCCGCCGATGCTGCCAGACCTGCTGAGTTTTTCCAGGTAATTCTGTTTTTGTTTTAGGTTCATACCCATGTTGTCCCTGTTATTCCAGGAGCACCAGCTTTGCTGACAAGCAGTTATGTGACTCCCTTTATCATAAGCACAGAAAGACACCATTTGGTCCATCTTTGAGTGACTTCTCTCATTAGGCCCACTTCCCTCTTCTTTCCCTCTAACCGTCCACTTTTCTCCTTTTAAATATTTTTCCAATTCCCTTTTGAAAGTTATGAGTGATTCTGCTTTCACCATATCTTTTTAAGGCTGTGCATTCCAGATCACAGCAACTTGCTGCATAAAAAGTATTTCGCATTGCTCCCTCAACATTTTTTGCCCATTATCTTAAAGCAGATAACCCTCCTGCCAATGGAAAAGATTGCTCCCTAATTTCTCTATCAAAGCGTCTACGATTTTGAATGCCTCTATCAAGAGTCCTCTAACCTTCTCTGCTCTAAGGAGAATGATCCCAGCTTCTCTAGTCTCTCTACATTAAGTGAAGTCGTACATCTCAGACACTATTCTAGTAAATCTCTTCTGCATCCTCTCTGAAGCGTTGACACCCTTCCTAAAGTGCAGTGCCCAGAATTGAACACAATGCTCTAGATGAGGTCTAGCCAGCATTTTATAAAGATTTTGCATACCTTCCTGTTTATAAAGTTAAGGATCCTGTGTGTCTTTTTTGGCAATTTTATTAGCCCGTCCTGTTACCTTCAAAGATGTATGTGCCCTGGGTCTCTTTGTTCCTGCACCATCTTTAAAATTGTACCAATGAGTCAGCTCAAAAAGTTTTTTTTGAGATAAACAGCTCTGGGTGATGTCAGCTTGTATAAGTGCGATTGTAACAGCTGGCTGGATACGTTTGTTCCCCAGACACGGGAAAAACCCACACCCTTCAGCCCTGCTCTACCCACAAACTGGGAGCAATGGCTGGATGGAGCACCAAACACGTGGAATATTTTCCCTGTTTCCTTGAATAAACACACTGTGACCTACTGCTGACCCCATGGAGCACACAGCTAACAAACATCACTCCCTGCCAAATGTCTCTCGACCACCAAGGCTATTTCTCAGTTTCTTGTTCTGGAGGTCACTCCCCAAGTGTGGCTCATCTCCAAGCAGGCAGAGTGTTGTCTGAGTGCAGAATCTGGCTGCTCTTTCATGTGGGTCACAGTTTTGGCAACCCAGAAGCTGCCAACTTAGGTCAGGAATAGGAAAAAAAAGGTGCTGGAAACACAAAGCCTCGAGACTTCTGTTTGAATCTGACCTCCATTCACAATTCATATCCCCAGTGCCTTCAAACTGTTAACCACATGAAACACCAGCCAGATTTTAATGCCCTGACCTGGCAGAAATCAGCTCAGAACCTGTCGGACAGGAGTCTACATTCTTTTATGTAAAAGCCCTGCGGTAAAGATTGGCAGGGCCTACACACCCTTCCTAAAGTGCGGTGCCCAGAACTGGATGTGACACTCCTGTTAGGGTTGAATCAGTGCTTTATACAGGATTAACTTGCTTTTTATAGTAATTATGGTTTTATTTAGCATGTAATGTACCTTTAAGAATAATACTTAAGGAAAGTCACATGATTTGTAGTAACCAATAGTAAAGTAGCACAGGCTACCTCAGCAGTCAGTATAGAGATAGGAGTTGAAAGCACATGTGTGGTTGCTGCTGAGTATATTGTAAATAAATTTAAAGTTTCCACCCAAGAAGTGTCTGCAGATCAACTCTATCAACAATAGTAGCAATTTGGCCACCCTTACAACAAATTGGCGATGAGGATAAAACAGGATTGAACAGAAGAAGTACTTGTGGGAGCAAAACTTACCGTTTGATTCGAAGTTTGACGGCATCCAGAGCCCCAGATTCAAAAAAATTCAATGAATTGGTGGACCTCATGAAGGTCATTTACAACCAAAGCCCTAAGTCCCGATGCAGAGGTTCAGGTTTAATTAGTGAAATAGAGCCCTGGGCGAGACAATTGTATGCTACATGGCAAATTTGAAGCAGCTAACGGAACATTGTGAGTTCAGTATGATTCTAATTGACATGCTCAGAGATTGTATAGTGTGTGGTGTGAATGAGGATACTAATCAGAAAAGATTATTGTCTGAAGTGAATCTGGATTTTAAAAAGGCAATAGAGATAGCGCTGGCCATGGAAAGCACAGTAAGAGATTCAAAAGCCATACAGGGTGCGCAAAACCACACCGTCCTCCACATGGGGTGGGAAGCCGCAGCTGAAAAGAGCGTGAAAGTGCAAGACTCTGCCGAGAAGCGGGAAACAGCTCCCGCTACCCGGAGAATTAAGAAAAATAACTTAGCAGCAAAATCGAAGAATAATTTCAATAGAGGTGGAAATAGGCAGTCATTTAGTGATTGGCAGTTTAAAAACCATCAATGCTACTATTGTCACAGAAATGGACATATGATGAGGTAATGTAAGGGAAGATTCAAGCAGGCTTGTAAACAAAAGAAGAAGCCCAATGAAATCTACAATGTAGGAGAGCCTGAATCAACAAATTCAGACATTTACTCATTGTTTAATCTGAAAGTTGGAAAGACAGAACCAATATTTGTAACAGTGAAAGTAAATGTTAGAATGGAAGTGGACATGGGAGCTTCCGCTACAGTAATTGAGGAACATACCTTCAGATATCTGAATAATGATGAAAATCAATTATGTTTAGAAGAAACTGCTGCCAAACTAAAAACATACACAGGTGAAGACATTCAACTAAAAGGCATAAACAGAGTAACTGTCCTTTATGGAGGCCAATCAGCAAAGCGACCAGTGTTGGTATTGGGAGGCAGAGGACCAAGCCTTCTAGGGTGAACTTGGCAAAGGGAAATCAATCTTCATTGGCCACAGTGATTCCAAAAGGAAGTTGGGAGAGTTCCTGTTTTGAAAAAGGAATGTGTAAAGACTCAACAACCTGAAGAAATGCAGGCTGTCTTAAGCCAAAACCTGGAAGAACAGCAGAAGAAACTCAAAGAGACCATGCTAGGTTAGAGAGTTCGAGACCAGGTGAACAGCCTTTGCAGGGAAAAAGAAAACCTGTTGAAAGACATTCACACACTGCAAATTCCCTCAGGTTGAAGATTGTACCTCTGGAACAGTATGAAGAGAAACAGAAAGAAATCAGCACCGCTCTGAACAAACTGAAGAATGAGTTGCCAGAGAAGATACAACAACGTTCAATTTTCCAGGAGGCAGCAAACAAATACAAAAAAGAGATGGAAGAGCTGAAGAATCAGCTCAATGAAGCCAAAGAGGCTTTGGGAGCAAAAGTCACAAAATTTTCCAAGAAGCAGATAGACAATGAAATTTTGGGAGACTCAACCAAGTTGAACTCAGACAAGTTTAGCTGGCATCTGAGAGAAGTCTGGCCAATAGTGAAGTCAAAAAGAAGGCCGAGATTAAAGTCTGTGCTAGAAAGAAGGCAGCATGTAGAAAGAAGATACAGAAATACTAATAGGGCTTTAATCCTGGCAGCATACGAATACATTTTCATACATAGGCCTAGAAATCAAATCGCTAATGTCAATGCCCTTACTCATTTGCCTTTACAAGAGCATGATGAGCATGTCCCAGTTCCATAATAACTTGTTTTACTGTTAAATCTCTTAGATTCCTTGCCACTGTGCACTCGACAGGAGAGACTGAACAAGTCGGGACCCAGTCCTATCTCAAGTACGAGAACAAGTACTACATGGTGGTCTCAGGGGCCCGTATCTGACTACTTCAACAAAAACATGAAATAACCAGCCAGGATGGCATCTTATTGTGGGGAGCACGAATGATAGTTTCTCCAAAGGGAAGGGAGCCACTTTTAACTGAGCTACACAGCACACATCCAGGAATTTCCTGAATGAAGACCATAGCACGCAGCTATCTATGGTGGCCTGGGATGGATAGCAAAATAGAGAGTTTAGTAAAGCACTGTGTGCAATGTCAGCAACTGCAAAATTTGCCAGTGACAACTCCGTTACACCCATGGGAGTGGCCGGGTAGACCCTGGTTACACATTGACTATGTTGGACCTTTCCTGGGAACAATGTTCCTGCTCATTGTCGATGCCCATTCGAAATGGTTGGATGTATGTGAGATGAAATCACTAATATCGGCTGCTACAATTAAGAAACGACTTCAGAGTTTTGCCATTCACAGGCTACCAGAATTAGTCATTTCTGATAATGGCACAGTATTTACGAGTGCTGAATTTCAATGGTTTATCAGCCATTGGTATTACTCATGTAAAAACTACACCGTACCACCCTTCCTCAAACGGACTGGCCAAGAGGGAAGTTCAAATGTTCGAGGCAGGCATGAAAAAGCCAACTGGCGATTCCTTGTCAACCAAGCTAGCACGCTTTCTTTTTCAGGACTACAGGATTACAAGACTACCCCTCATACAACAGCAGGCGTCATGCCTGTGGAGTTATTGTTGAAACACAGTCTCAGGATCAGATTGAGTTTAATAATGCCAAATTTAGAGGGGGAGGTGGAAAGGAGTCAGAGAAGTCAGAAAACTAGACACGACTGGCATAGCCGCAAGAGGAAATTTACCGTGGGAGAACCGGCCGATGTGAAAAACTTCAGGGAAGGACCAAAGTGGTTACCCGGTGAAATAAGTGTGGTGACTGGACCTCTGTCATACCATGTGGATCATCCAGAAACCTGTGGACCATTTAAGGCAGAGAGAGAGACAAATCACCAAGATTTGGTTCCACCAGTGACCATGACTGGGTCTGTGTTTCCTGTTGAGGATACTCAACCTAGGACTGACATGTCTGATGTTCCTGTAAGAGTTGAGGATACAGAACTGCAAGTACCCAACGAAGCACCTGATGTTCAGGCAACTCCGGAAAAGGAGGCTCCTGATAAAGAATCTGAAGTTGTGGAGCTGCGACGTTCCACACATACCAGGAAACCACCTGAAAGGCTGAACTTGTAAATTCCTTACCCAGTATAAATATTATGTTGTCTTGAAAAATATGTACTTGTAAATATAACATGTATAGTCGAGATAAAGGGGGAGGAATGTATTAATTATGGTTTTATTTAGTGTGTAATATGCCTTTAAGAATAATACTGAAGAAAGATCACATGATCTGTAGTAACCAATAGGACAGTAGCGCAGGCTACCTCTAGCAGTTTGTGTAGAGATAGAGTTGGAGTTGAAAGCACACGTCTAGTTGCTGCTGAGTACATTGTAAATAAACTTAATCAACCCTATCATTAATAGTAGCAACTCGGCCACCCTTACAATAATTTTGTACTCTGTGCCCCTGTTTATCAAGCTGGCATTTCTCCGTGCTACTACACCCCCCCGCATCCTCCCAATCTCCCTCTTGGTAATAAAAGCAAAATACTGCGGATGCTGGAGATCTGAAATAAAATCAGAAAGTGCTGAAAAAACTCAGCCGGTCTGGCAGCATCAGAGGAGAGGGAAGCAGAGTTAACGTTTCGAGTCCATATGACTCTTCTTCGAAACTGTTCCAAAGAAGAGTCATATTGGACTCAAACCGTCAACTCTGTTTCCCTCTGCCTTGCTAATCCCATGTTAAAAGCCACTGGGCCTAACATGACTGGACTCAGCCATGGCTCAGTAAGCAGCACCCTTTCTTCTGAGTCCAAAGGTTGTGGCTTCAAGTCCCACTCCAGAGATTTAAGCTCACACGCCCAGTGCAGTACTGAAGGAGTACTGCAGTGTCAGAGATGCTGTCATTTGGATGAGACATTAATCCCTATCTACTCTGTAAGGTGGCTGGAAAAGAATCCAAGGGACCACTGTGAAGAGCAGTTCTCCCTGGTGTCCTGACCAATATTTATCCCTCAACCAACACCCAAAAACAATTTATTTGGTCATTAACACTTTGTTGTCTGTTGGATCTTGCTTTGCGTGAATGGGATGCCAGAATTCCTACATTTCAAAGTATGTCATTCACTGTAAAGGGCTTTGGAGCATCCCAAGGTGCTGAGCCATGCTGTATAAACACAAGCTCTCATTTCTAAAGGCAAAGAGTTATAACCAAGTCCATATTGTGTGTTCTATTTTGCATGAATCCCTATTCGTTTTAGTGCCAGATATGGAATGCTCACAGTTTTGTTGCTCAATGATTTAAATGTTTCCATCTATGAACACCCAGCAGTCTTCCAGCCACAACTATGTCAGACTTGCCAGCTAGTTATGGTTGCAATTAAAGATTTATTTTTTTTACGCATTCCATTACCCCAAACAGAGCAATAGCAGGCACTGTCCCTTTAAACAATTATGTTCTCCTGGCTGTAACTTTCCAGACAGCTGGAAGCAGGAATTTCCCACACTTCAGTGTCAGGACAATGAGATGTATTTTTGCAGGGAAAGTTGGTGGCATTATAAAAGGAGTTTCTTACAATAGTTACATGCGGAAGGAGCCCTGCAATCAATACTGACTATAAACCCATGTCTCTGCTTTCTAGGTCCTGTTAATAGCTGTGGAAATTAATTAGTTGATGGTGTTAGGAAGTTGTCTTAAAGAGAGATGATTTACAATATTAAATTATCCTCCTAGAACAGATGGAAAGCTTTGAAATTCCTCACCAACAAAATCTGTCCAACAGATTATCCCCATACTGTTTTTACTGGACATCAGTTTTAAAGGTTTTCAACAACTGGATTTATGGAACCATACATCACTTTGAAAGAGCTATCCAATTCATCTCACTCCCCTTTCCTTGCTCTTAGCCCTGCAACTTTTTCCCATTCAAGTAGTTATTCAATTCCCCTCTTGAATCTGCTTTCATTATCAACATCCTGGGGGTTACCATTGACCAGAAACTGAACTGAACTAGCCATATACATACTGTGGCTACAAGAACAGGTCAGAGGCTAGGAATCCTGCAGCATGTAACTCACCTCCTGACTCCCCAAAGCCTGTCCACCGTCTACAAGGGACAAATCAGGAGTGTGATGGAATACTTTCCACTTGCCTGGATGAGTGCAGCTCCCACAATACTCAAGAAGCTTGACACCATCCAAAGCAGCCCACCTGATTGGCACCACATCCAAAAACATTCACTCCCTCCAACACCGGCGCACAGTGGCAGCAGAGTGTACCATCTACAAGATGCACTGCAAGAATTCACCAATGCCTTGGGCAGCACCTTCCAAACCCATGACCACTACCATCTAGAAGGACAAGGGCAGCAGACACATGGGAACACCCCCACCTGGAAGTTCCCCTCCAAGCCACTCACCATCCTGACTTGGAAATATATCGCCGTTCGTTCATTGTCACTGCATTAAAATCTGGAACTCCCTCCCTAACAGCACTGTGGGTGTACCTACACCACATGGTCTTCAGCGGTTCAAGAAGGCAGTTCGCCACCATCTTGTTCTGTTGAAGGGTCATTCTGACTCGAAACGTTAACTGTGCTCCTCTCCGCAGATGCTGCCAGACCTGCTGAGTTTTTCCAGGTATTTTTGTTTTTGTCACCACCACCTTCTCAAGGGCAGTTAGGGATGGGCAATAAATGCTGGCCCAGCCAGTGACGCCCACATCCCATGAATGAATTAAATGCCCACATCCTGTGAATGAATCTTTAAAAATGTGAGCAAGAAACCTAATTGCTCTCTGTGAAAACTCTCGCTCACTGTTGAGTGTCAATCCTGCCTCCTGTAGTCTTCTCAGTGCTGCTCTCTCTCTCTCACATCCTGCTCAACTTGGGTGGACCCTTGTATCAACACGTCATCCATGTGGAAAACAACTCCGGGCAAACACTTTGAAAGTTTTGACATTGATCTTTGGAATAACATCAGCACCAGTGACCTTTCAAAACAAAATCTTCCGAATGGGGTTTCTGCCCTCAGCACCTCAGGATGCAGCTGCTCCAGGTGAATGGAGAGGGAGATGAGTGACAATGCAGACAGAGGGGTGTTGGGAAGGGTAATGGCAATTTGTGTAGGGGCAGGGAGGGACTTTAGGAGATTGCTGGCTAGGTCTCCCTCTGCCAAGCATCAATGGACAGATGCGGAGCTGGGCTCTTGATGCCACACAGCAGCGATCAGACTGGCTGATGACACAACAGGTTGCCATCCACTTTACCACCCCAACATGGCGGTGATCAAGGCATTGGCAAAGACTGCGCGCTAAATGCTGCGCTGCTATTTTCATTCAACATCTGACCTATTCCTTCCTAGTATCAGTTGGTGGGGAGGGGTGAGGGGCAGTGGGCAGGGCGCGCAGAGGGAGAATACAAAATTGATCCCAATGATTCCGGAGATGTTGAGAGTTAATTTAACACCAGAGCTGTTTTAAGGCATCCAACCAGAAGCCACAATGGGAGTCAAGATGTTGAGGTTTGCGAATGATTGCCAATAATTGCAACACAGATGTTGCTGCAAAATTGTTGTGTTCTTGGTGTCTTTTGGTTCCCAGATGTTGGTAATGATCACACTTTAATTTTGGAAAGATCAGAACTCTTTATCTTGCCACGCTGCCTTGTACACAAGGAGGACTGGTTTGAACTGGTTCTGTTACACGTCATATCAGTCTCCAGTGCAGCCATGAAATATAGCCTTCAGAACACAAAACAACTAGTTCCTAGCTAATTAGTTCCTAGCTCTTTACAGATAATACAACAATATAAAACAAAAATGGAGTCCAGAAAGACACAGTGGGATTCACATTTCACCCAGGCTGGTCACTAATTTCTGAGCGATCATTTCACAGAGATCTAACCAGAGGAAGGGCTAAGGTCACAACAGCTGAACTGCTCCATTAAGTGCCAAGTCTTGTGGAATTGCCTAAGATTTACTTTTCTTTCCCACTCACCCGAATGGATTAATTTGCCTTCTCCGATTCAAAGGTCACGAGGTTACCATCATTACAACCAAGTTACAAGGGGAAATCCCTCGCTCTTTTCCTACAACTTAAACGGACACTAAGAGTTAATGCTGCTGCTTCTCCTGTGCTCCCACAGAGGCAATACCACCTTTCCGACGTCTCAGTCCCCCAGATGAGGCTGTGTCAGAATCATATACAGCACTCCATTAACACAGCCATTTGTTGGGTGAGTGGTTCCACCGATCTGTGCACCAATTTGTGTAGCAGTTAGGAGTGTAAAGCAAACTGATACCATTCAAAGGAATCTAGATATAAACAGATGTGCCCCAGATATCAGGTGGAATTGAGTGTAAATGAAAGCAAGGTGAGATTCATTGTGTAAAATAATGCACAGTATAATAGCTTGATGGCACCAGCATTCTGAAGGGACCATTCCCTCTGTGAAACCCTGGTCAACTCCTCAATCACCCACAACACCCCTTCCTCTTCCCACGGCACCTTCCCATGCAATCACGAGAGATATAACACCTGCCCTCTTCCCTCCTCTATCCTCACCATCCAAGGACACAATCACTCTTCCCAGGTGAAGCAGCGATTTACCTGTACATCTTTCACTTGAGCTGTATTCACTGCTCAAAATGGGGTCTCCTCTACATGAGGGAGACCAAATACAGAACGGGTGATCCTTTTGCGGGACACCTCAATTCAGTCCTCATGACCCTGAGCTTCCAGTCGCCTATCGTATTAATTCACCATTTCACTCCCTCTCTGTCCTCTCATTCCAGAGCTCAAGGAACAGCATCTCATCCTTCATTTGGACACTTTACAGCCTTCCGGACTCATCATTGGGTTCAACAAATTCAGACCTTACCCTCAGCCTCCATTCTTTTAGATGGCAGCTGTTGGCAATAATATTGCACCATTTACACCTGGTCTGGACACAACATGTTTTTCGACACAATCACAAACTTGTCCTTTTGTTCTTTCATCCCCTTTCCTCCCTCTGTACTTATTTAAAACCTGTTACATTTCCAGATGTTCCCAGTGTAATGAAAGGTCATCGAGCTGAAACGTTAACTCCGTTTCCAATGCTGCCTTTCCTGCTGAGTATTTTCTGTTTTTATTATTGTTGTCATTAACTTCGAGGGAGGAAGTTTAAGTTTGTATCCTCGTTATGGAAATTAAGGTGTGATCTAATGGAAGTGTTTAAAATGACTAAAGCACTTGATAGTTTCTCTCAATCACCCTATTACTTCTGTCGACGGGTGGTGGGGGGGTGAAGGGGGATGGTCAAGAACAGGGGGGCATAACCTTAAAATTAGAGCTAGGCTTTTGAGGCTAATCTCAGGCAGAACTACTTCACACAAAGGGGAGTGGAAATTTGGAACTCTCTCCCTCAAAAAGCTGTTGATGCTGGGAATTAATTGAAAATTTCAAGACTGAGCATGATGGATTTTTGTTTCGCGAGTGTTATGAAACAAAGATGAAGTTAAGGTAGAGGTCGGCCATGATCTAACTGAATGGCAGAACAGGCTCAAGGGGCCGAATGGCCTTGCCTTGTTCCTATGTGAAGGAATGCACAAATCATGCAGTGTTCTGCAGAAGATTTAGAACATTTCACAGGAAATTAGTTAAATGGCTCAGCAGGAAAGAATATCTGAAAATTACAAAGTTAATCTGCGTGAGGAAGATAAAACACACGGTTTAGATTGGATTGCTAGGATACTGCAAGCCAAAGCAAGACACTGTGTGTTGTAAAATTTGGGGAATTTAAGCTTTAATTAAAAGATCCTTTTAAAGAATTATGGTTTAGCTTTGAGACTCGATGCTTTAGAGATGTGTTGATGCCGTTCCCATTTTACAGGTGCATAGTGGGCACCTAATCACCAGCTATGGCAGGCAGTGTGTCAGAAGTCTGCTACCCACCATATTAATAAAGGCTCCACTATGGGTGACCAGAAGTGTTTGAGGTCCCCCCCTCTGAGATGGGTTTGCCCAGAATGCAGTCAGGACAGGGCCTGGTGCATTCACTCTAACCAGGTCTGCCGGTGGCATAGCTGGTTAAGTTTTTTTATATAAAAAATACTGATGTGAATATGACAATATTGAGAATTGGTGCTGGCCCCCTTCCCTTTCTCCATTATCCCCCAACCCCAGGAGCCAAAGGCAGTTGCTAAGGAACAGCCATTTTAACTCTTACCCATATCCCATTTTCCCACCATGTCTCCAAGTGCTTTAATTCTCTTGGTGTCTGAGGCAAATGAGTCCCTGATATTTGCCTGACTTCAACCGTTGATAAGGCTCAAAGCCCCACTTCAGGAGCAGCTCAAGCCTCCGACTAACAAGTTAATTCCCACCCTGCTGTGTCTGAACTGGGCTCTTCATCTGGTAGAACAAATGGAGATGTTTACAATAACGTAAGTCTAACATATCTCCTTGTACTGATTGGAATAGGAATGGACTCAGTTTCCAGGACAGTGAATTATATGTGATGCAACATTACATCCTGCTGGTCTAGTAACATATCACATTCCAAGGTCACACTATCTTTAATCCAAGTAAGCTTACAATTAACAAAAAAGTAAAGACTTGCATTTATATGGTGCCTTTGTGACTTCCAGACCCATTGAACTTTACAGCCAATGAGGTACTTTTTGAAATGTGATCACTGTTGTACTGCAAGAAGCCCAGCAGCCAATTTGCGCAAAGCAAGGTCCCATCAAACAGAAATATGTTAGTAACCAGGTCATCTGTTTTTGTGGTGTTGATTGAGGGACAAGTACTGGCCGGGACACCGGGGAGAACTCCCCTGCTCTTCTTCAAATCATGTTGCGGGATTTCAATCTGAGAGGCTAGACGAGGCCTCGGTTTATTGGTTCACCTGAAAGATGTCACCTCTGACTCCCTCAGTATGCCATGAAGTGACAGCCTAGATTCTGAGCTCAGGTATCTGGAGTGGGGCTCGAGCCCACAATGACTGACTCTGAGGCGAGCGTACTAACCCTAAGCCACGCCTATCACAGGTCTTAGGTATTCCTTAAGTGTCAGAAAGTACCTATATGACATGACTTGCACTTTGTATCCACTCCTTCCTGAAGTATTTCATACTCACTGACAAGCAGTGCTGGCAAAACATCTACAGTTTGAAGTCTACGTTTGAGTATTCTGTTCAAATGCAACATGTAGGAATCAAAGGGCAGAATTTTCCCAGCCCATTAGTTAAAGTATGTACATGATGGGAAAGTCCTGGAAAATGACATTGGGCTAGAAACCTGCCCCCATTCCGCCCTCTTCCAGCTTTCCCCCTTGTGAGTTTCAGATTCCGGGGTGGAAACCCCATCGGTTTGGGGGAAAGTGATTGAGGTGATGCAAAAGACAATTAAGTGTCCTTTTAACTGCATTATGCCAGGGTCACCAAAGTATGCACACAGCGGAAGAGCTTCGTCAATGAAACTGACAGGCTGGGAAGGCTTTAATCAGATACACTGTAAGAGCTGCAGCTATGGCCAGGTGAGAGGCTGATCTTCAAAGCACTTCTTCCCGGGGTGTGCTTTCACTGCTTGACATGTGACTGTCAACTTACTGGAAGGAACATCAACCTGGCTGGCATTTCATTAACCTTCAGCTGCACTTCACTGCTGCCAGCCTTCACCACGACATGGGAGCAGCGTATGTAGCCCCACCCTTCAGCGTTGCTGAGAGGCTAGGTCAGAGATTACACCATTGCCAACAGCTCCCCAGCAGCAGGAGCACCAGCTTCTTTCTCCTCAGCCACATGCTCCTTCAGAGGGCAGAGGGAATGGACACTGAGATCCAGCCAGGAGGAGGCAAGGCCACCTAACACAGGCTCTACAGGAAGAAAATTAACTCTCTTGACATGACCTGAGCACCAGGCCCTCAAGAAGCTCAGAATTTCTAAGCGGGCTCAGTGCCGTCATCTACAGCCTCCTGAACAAGATCTCTCACCCAGTGCAGGTGTGCATGCACTGCTAGTGCCCAATAAGGTGCCTGTTACTGTAGGGCCAACACCTATTCCCCACCCTGCCCCCACCCAGGTCACCGCCTCTCCCCAAAGTGAGAGATGAGTGTTGCTAGTAGCTTGTGTAGAGAGGAGGAAAGGACACCATTTGAAGAGTGTGACTGTGAGGCACGAGTGTAAGTGGGCAGTAGGCCGAGACTGACAGCAAGTCTTAGCTGTTCAAAGGTGACTTAGGTGCCTGCAGAGAGAGGAATGAGTGGAAGTACCAGGTATGTTGATGTGGAAAAGTCAGGTTGTGGGGTCTGGCAGCTGAAAGTGTCACTCACTTTTTCCACCCTCCTGAAGTCCTGGGCCACACTCCTGCTGCTCACTTCCTCGGCCACTTCCATCCATGCCAGTTCAGTTGGAGAGATTGTCCCCTTCTGACCATGGGCAAGATCATCTCACTGCACTCCCCTCACAGTGGAACCTCCAGGTTAGAGAGAGGCACCTGGACAGCAGACTTCCCAAAGTCTCCTCCCCGTTCCCAAGCAGCAGCCTCAAAAATCCATGTGCAGACGAGCCCTTGCAAAATATGCCAGGATCCTTGTAATCCTTCTTATGATGTTTTTTTTTTCATTTTTTCACTCATTTACGAGATGTGGGCTTCGCTGGCTGGGTCAGCATCTATTGCCCATCCCTAATTACCCTTGAGAAGGTGGTGGTGAGCTGCCTTCTTGAACAGCTGCAGTCCGTGTGGTGTAAGTACACCCACAGTGCTGTTAGGGAGGGAGTTCAAGGATTTTGACCCAGCGACAGTGAAGGAATGGCAATATATTTCCAAGTCAGGGTGGTGAGTGACTTGGAGGGGAACATCCAGGTGGTGGTGTTCCTATGTGTCTGCTGCCCTTCTAGATGGTAGTGCTCATGGGTTTGGAAGGTGCTGTTTAAGGAGCCTTAGTAAATTCCTTGTAGATGGTACACACTGCTGCTACTGTGCATCGGCGGTGGAGGGCGTGAATGTTTGTGGATGTGATGCTAATCAAGCGAGCTGCTTTGTTCTGGATGGTGTCAAGCTTGAGTGTTGCTGGAGCTGCACTCATCCAGGCAAGTTGAGAGTATTCCATCACACTTCTGACTTGTGCCTTGTAGATGGTGGACAGGCTTTGGGGAGTCAGGAGGTGAGTTACTCGCTGCAGAATTCCCAGACACTGACCTGCTCTAGTAGTCACAATATTTATATGGCTAGTCCAGTTCAGTTTCTGATCAATGTTAATGTTGATAGCGGGGGATTCAGTGATGGTAATACCATTGAACATCAAGGTCAATGGTTAGATTCTCCCTTGTTGGAAATGGTCTTTGCCTGGCACTTGTGTGGTATGAACGTTATTGCCACTTGTCAGCTCAAGCCTGGATATTGTCCAGGTCTTGCTGCATTTGGACATGGATTGCTTCAGTATTTGAGGAGTTGCAAATGGTGCTGAACATTGTGTAATCATCAGCGAACATCCCCACTTCTGACCTTATGATGGAAGGAAAGTCATTGATGAAGCAATTGAAAATTGTTGGGCCAAGGACACTACCCTGAGGAACTCCTGCAGTGATGTGCTGGAGCTGAGATGATTGATCTCCAACAATCACAGCCATCTTCCTTTGTGCTAGGTATGACTCCAACCAGCAGAGAGTTTTCCCCCTGATTCCCATTGACTCCAGTTTTGCTAGGGCTCCTTGATGCCACACGTGGTCAAATGCTGCCTTGATGTCAAGGGCAGTCACTCTCACCTCACCTCGGGAGTTCAACTCTTTTGGCCATGTTTGAACCAAGGCTGTAATGGGGTCAGGAGCTGAGTCACCCTGGCAGAACACAAACTGGGCATCAGTGAGCAGGTTATTGTTAAGCAAGTGCTGCTTGATAGCAGTGTTGATGACCTCTGCCATTATTCTACTGATGATCGAGAGTAGACTGATGTGGTGGTAATTGGCCAGGTTGGATTTGTCTATTGTCAGTCAAGTGGGGCTGCTTTGTCCTGGATCATGTAAACCTTCTTGAGTGTTGTGGTAGCTGCACTCATCCAGCCAAGTGGAGAGTATTCCATCACTGACTTGTGCCTTGTAGATGGTGGACAGGCTTTGGGGAGTCAGGAGGTGAGCTACTTGTCACAGGATTCCTAGCCTCCAACCTGCTCTTGTAGCCGCAGTATTTATGTGACTAGTCCATTTCAGTTTCTGGTCAATGGTAACCCCCCCAGGATGTTGACAGTGGGGGATTCAGTGATCTTAATGCCATTGAACCATCAAGGGGCGATGGTTAGATTCTCTCTTGTTGGAGATGGTCATTGCCTGGCATGTCATCCAGCATGTCATCCCGGTTACCCTCCCTGATTGGTTGGCTTGACCAGAGGAGGGATGATAATTAATTTGCTGTGGGATAGTGCAACCACAAGGCATACAATTTAATTGGTCAAGCTCCGAATTTGAAAATGATCCCGCTGTTCTGGCAGGGACGAGGTGAAATAGATTCCACTCAAACACTTTCTAGTATTAGCTAGTGTCAAACATTTCCAATCAGGTCTAACAGGTTCTGACAGGTACATCTAGAGTAGTGTGTACAGCTTTGGCCACCTTATTTAAGGATAGATATATTTGCAATGGAAGCAGTCCAGGAGCATACAAATTAGGAGCAGGATTAAGCCATATGGCTCCTTGAGTCTGCTTGGACATTTGATAAGATCATGGCTGACCTGATTGTAGCCTCAAATCTAGGTTCACCAGGCTTACTCCTGGGATAAATTGCTTGTCTTTTGAGGAAAGGTTGATCAGGTTGGGCCTATACTCATTGGAGTTTAGAAGAATGAGAGGTGATCTTATTGAAACATATAATATTCTGAGGGGGCTCGACAGGCTGGATGCTGAGAAGATGTTTCCCCTCATGGGGGAATCTAGAACTAGGGGACAGTTTAAAATTAGTGGGTCCCTCATTAAAGAGGGAGATGACGAGGAATTTCCTCTCTCAGAGGGTCGTTAATCTTTGGAATTCTCTAACCCGGAGAGCAGTGGCTACTGGGTCTTTGAATATATTCAAGGCTGAGTTCGATACCTGATCTACAAGGGTGTCAAGGGTTACTGTGGGCGACAGACAGGAAAGGGGAGTTAAGCCACAATCAGATCAGCCGTGATCCTATAGAATGGTGGAGCAGGCTCGATGGGCCAAAGACCTACTCCTATTTCATATGTTAGTTTGAGAGTAAATTCCACCCCCCCAACCCCCCCACAACTACTGTTCCCCAACAACACACCCCAAAACACCCTGCACCCGGCTACATGGTGGAATGTTACTTCAGTTCCAAACGTTGCATCTCCCACACCATAAATGGAATGAGGAATGTCAAGGTCAGATATATGAATAGCCAGCTTAAATGCAACCTCCTCAAAGCCTTGCTATATCATTCCTTTCCTCCCACCATTCATACATTTCCATCTAAGAGCATTGGTATCAAGTCTGTAGGCAGCTTTCCATGAAAAGAAATCCCTATTACTACAGAAATGACAGTGCATTCCACTGCACCCCCCACCCCCACCCACCCACCCACCCCAAAAGTCTGGGCAAAGACTGAAACAGTAAAGGAAATGTGCCAGTCTGGATCTTGTTCTCATATTTTGCTTTCAGGCAGTGCTTTATGCTGCTATTAACACCTACTCTGGACCAATGCTTTGTTCTTTTACTACCACTATTCCCACTCTCTCTGCCCTTTGTTCCATGACATCTTTATCATTTAATCCTTCTGCCCTCTAACCCATCCCTGACCTTCCCCTTTTGCTTCACCTGCCCCTCCCCCCCTTTTCAATAGTACAAAACCCATCACATTTCTGCCTCTCGTCAGTTGTGAAAATGAGTCATATTAAACTCTAAACGTTAACCCTGTTTCTCCCTCCCTTCTCCCTCCACAGGTGCTGCCAGGCCAGCTGAATGTTTTTATCTCCAGCACATTCCGTTTTTACTTCAGTATTTTGCTCTGATTTGAAGGAAATGTTTCACACAGGCTCTGCTGGTTGAATGTTGATCTGAACAGTTCCAAAGCCTCACGGCTGGACAGGCAGAGAATGATCCATGAATGTTGACATTTCGTTCTGGGCCACATCATTGCAAAGGGGCACATAAAACACAAGGTCTGTTTAACGTCTTATTCCAAATGCTGGCGAACGTAAGCAGTCCTGCACTCAGATATTTAAACAGGAAATGATAACGATCACATGGCATAGCAAGATGTCACCCAACTAGAACCTGATTGGAGGACCTCCTGTGTGTATGAAACATCAGGCACCTCTTCCTGATGTGTGACCTGATTGCCTAGGATTTTAAGATATGGATCAATGACATTCTTTCACATCAAAGATAAAAACCAGGCTGCAAAGCTGCACAGGTCTCGTGAAAAAACAAACCTGATACATAAAACATCCTGATAATCAGGACACAGAAAACTCCAGGAGTCAAATATGGGCTTTACAAAAACCAACAATCCATGATCTCTCTGCACATCGACAGTACTCTTGAGGTGGCGCATGATTTTTTTTGTACAGATGCTCTCAGTTCTCATAGTCAGTCTAAATAAATGGCGCAATCCCTTTGGTCTAAACCATTTGTGTTATGTTATCACAAGCCCGTTTATCTCTGTTTGTAAAGCTTGATGGAAACAGATGAAAAACTTTTCCAGCAGTAAATCACGTTAACTCCATTCCTTTCAGTCAAGAGATTTCTCCAGAAATTATTCAAACACACGTTTATCCAGAATCACAGCATAGTTACTGTGCTGGAGGAGGCCATTCAGCCCATCGTATCTGAATGAGCAATTCACTTTGTGCCATTTTCCCACCTTCGCCCCATAACCCTGCACATTCTTCCTTTCAGATAAAAGTCTAATTCCCTTTTGGGAGCTTCAATTGAACCTGCCTCCACCACACTCTCAGGCAGTGCATTCCAAACCCTAACAAGTAGCTACATGAAAAAGCTTCTCTGCATGTCGCTTTTGCTTCTCTTGCCAATCACCTTAAATCTGTGCCCTCTGGTTCCCAATCCTTCCATCAATGGGAACAGTTTATCTCTAACTACTCTGTCCAGACCCCTCATGATTTTGAATACCTCTCAACCTTCTCTTCTCCAAGGAAAACAGCCCCAACTTCCTCAAAGTATCTTCATAACTGAAGTTTCTCATCCCAGGAACCATTCTCATGAATCTTTTGTGTACTCTGTATAATGCCTTCACATCTGTACTGCAGTGATGGGCCCAGAACTGGATGTGATACTCCAGCTGAGGCCAAACCAGTGTCTTATACACATTCAACATAACCTCTTTGTCCTTGTACTCTATGCCCCTATTAATAAAGCCTAGGATACTGTGTGCTTTATTAACCGTGCTCTCATCCTGTCCTGCCACCTTCAATGATTTATGCACATATACACCCAGGTCCCTCTGTTCCTGCACCCACTTTTAGAGTTGTACCTTTATTCTATATTATTTCTCCATGTTCTTTCTACCAAAATGAATCACCTCACATTTCTCTGCATTGAACTTCCTCTGCCACCTGTTTGCCCATTCCACCAACCTGTCTATGTCCATTTGAGGTTCCACACTATCCTCCTCACAGTTCGCAATGCTTCCAAATTTTGTATCATCTACAAATTTTGAAATTATGCCCTGTACACCAAAGGTCTAGGTCATTAATATATATCAGGAAGAGCAAGGGTCCCAACACTGACCCCTGGGGAACTCCACTACAATCCTTTCTCCAACCCGAAAAAGATACATTAACCCCAACTCTCTGTCTCCTGTCACTCAGCCAATTTTGTATGCATGTTGCTATTGTCCCATTTATTCCACAAGTTCTAGCTTTGAAGGGGAATTATCAAGTAGATGGTCTCAGATATTCAAATGAAAGGGATAACATCCCACAATATTCCAGAATGTGGTTTGGTGGATTCCTGCCCTTTCTCTGGGTGGCCAGTCCAGTGCCCGACACATTTCAGTGCTTGAGCTGTGCATGTGCATTCCCATTGTCAAGAAAAGTTGACATAGTGAACTCTCAGCTCCAGCACCTGCAGGTGCTGCCAGCTCACCATGATGGAGTGCAGCATGGCTCTGTCATTAAGACAAAAGCAAAATACTGCGGATGCTGGAAATCTAGAACAAAAACAAAAATACCTGGAAAAACTCAGCAGGTCTGACAGCATCTGCGGAGAGGAACACAGTTAACATTTTGAGTCTGAATGACTCTTCATCAGAACTTAGGAAAAATAGAAAAGAGGTGAAATATAAACTGATTTAAGGGGGGGGTTGCGTGGGATGGGACAAGTAGAGCTGGATAGAGGGCCAGTGATAGGTGGAGATTGCCAAAAGATGTCATAGACAAAAAGACAAAGAGGTGTTGATGGTGGTGATATTAGCTAAGAACTGTAAGAATTAGCACATTTCTTAGATAATATCACCACCATCAACACCTCTTTGTCCTTTTGTCCATGACATCTTTTGGCAATCTCCACCTATTACTGGCCCTCTATCCAGCTCTACTTGTCCCATCCCCCCTTAATCCAGTTTATAATTCACCTCTCTTCTATTTTCGCTTAGTTCTGATGAAGAGTCATTCGGACTCAAAATGTTAACTGTATTCCTCTCTGCAGATGCTGTCAGACCTGCTGAGTTTTTCCAGGTATTTTTGTTTTTGTTCATGGCTCTGTCATTGACTGGATGGGTGAAATCAGGTTGGGAGACCCATGTCCTGGTCCAATGCTAAACTGGCAATCTTACTCAGCCAGACCACAGCAAGGGTGAAGTCAGAAAGACGAACCATCACATTGTGACAATACACAACTGAGACACCCAGGGGCTCCAATGGATCATCCTAAGTGTGAGTGCAAGTGGATAAAGGGATAACAAATGCCAACAGGATGTTGGGTTCTCTAAATAGGGGCAAGGGAGTAAAGACATATCAATAAATTTAGACATGGTAGTTATTAGACCATAATTAGATTGCCAGAAATAGTTTTAAAGAGTTTGTGCATTGTAGATTCACAGGGACAATGTCAACATGGGAAACTACAGTTATGAAAAGGGACTGGACATATTGAGACTACTTCCACTGGGGAAGTCAAGGCTAAGATGTATTGGGAGAAAATTCTTTATACAGAAATTTCTTTATATAATGGCAGAGAATATTGCCTTGTTTAGAGGAAAATTCAACAAATATTTGAGGCAAAGGAAGATACAGGAATAAAAGGAGAGAGCAGTGGGATTAGTTTGGGATTGATACAGGGCTATGGGGAGAGAGCGGGGCAGTGGGATTAGTTTGGGATTGATGCAGGGATATAGGGAAAGAGTGGGGTAAACACCAATATGGAGAAGTTGGGCCAAATAGCCTGTATGTAATATTATATAATGCTGACTCATCCAAACTTCCATTTATTCTACTCACTGTGCCAATTATTAGCCAGTCTTGCTCAGTGAGAGGAATCCACCTCATGCCTTGTTTTCATGAGTTGTCAATCTTGCTTTGCCTCTCTCCCCCTTTGGAACGGCTACTTCCTTCACCCCTATTATCTCCCACTGCTCTCCACTCGCCAAAGCTTCATGCACTTTCCAGCCTGGACAAACTCTTATTTTAATGATTCATTCGCAGGGTGTGAATGGGCTGCATCCATTGCCCAACTGTATTGATACAACTGTGCAGTTCGCTTGACCATTTCAAAGGGAAATCAACCCTGTGAGTGGAGTCGTGGCACATTCTTATCTCAATCACCAATTGCTCCAATGCAGACCAGTCTCCAAATCAACTCCTCAAAGCAACAGCCCATCGTACAGCCTGAGCCTGACAATTTACGCTTCCCATTGACGTGTATGTGACAAGGAGACAAACAGTTTTGGGCTCATGAAAACACTGCGATGACTGTTCAGAGCGTCCTCTGGAATGTTTTCATCATATAATGTCCCACACTCTCCCTCCCTCACCCCACACTCTCCCTCCCTCACCCCCACATTCTCCCTCTCTCACCCTCACCTTCTCACCCTCCCTCACCCTTACATTCTCCCTCCCTCACCCTCACCCTCACACTCTCCCACCCTCACCCTCACACTCTCCCTCCCTCACCCCCACACTCTCCCTCCCTCACCCCCACATTCTCCCTCTCTCACCCTCACCCTCTCATTCTCACCCTCCCTCACCCTTACACTCTCCCTCCCTCACCCTCACACTCTCCCTCCCTCACCCTCACACTCTCCCTCCCTCACCCCCACACTCTCCCTCCCTCACCCCCACACTCTCCCTCCCTCACTCACACATTCTCCCTCTCTCACCCTCACCCTCTCATTCTCACCCTCCCTCTCCCTTACAGTCTCCCTCCCTCACCCCCACACTCTCCCTCTCACCTTCACCCCCACACTCTCCCTCTCTCACCCTCACCCCCACAATCTCCCTCTCTCACCCTCACCCTCTCTCACCCTCCCTCCCACCCCCACACTCTCCCTCTCTCACCCTCAAACCAATCTCCCTCCCTCACCTTCACCCTCTCCCTCTCTCAGCCTCACCATCACACTCTCCTTCTTTCACCCCCACACTCTCCCTCTCTCACCCTCACCCTCACTCCCACCCCCACACTCTCCCTCTCTCACCTTCACCCCCACAATCTCCCTCCCTCACCTTCACCCTCTCCCGCCCTCTCCCTCACTCAGCCTCACCCTCACACTCTCCCTCCCTCACCCTCACACTCTCCCTCCCTCACCCTCACACTCTCCCTCCCTCACCCTCACACTCTCCCTCCCTCACCCCCACGCTCTCCCTCTCTCACCCTCACCCCCACACTCTCCCTCTCTCACTCTCACCTTCCCTCAACCTCACCCTCCCTCACCCTCACACTCTCCCCTTTCACCCTCACCTCCCTCTCCCTCACCCCCCTCTCTCTCACCTTCACCCTCCCTCTCTCTCACCCTCACCCTCCCTCTTTCTCACCTTCACTCTCACCGTCACCCTCTCTCACTCTCACCCTCTCTCTCCCTCACCCTCACACTCTCCCTCCCTCACCCCACACTCTCCCTCCCTCACCCCACACTCTCCCTCCCTCACCCCCACACTCTCCCTTCCTCATCCCCACACTCTCTCTCTCACCCTCAACCCCACACTCTCCCTCATCCTCTCTCACCCTCACCCACCCTCTCTCACCCTCACACTCTCCCTCCCTCACCCTCACACTCTCCCTCCCTCACCCTCACACTCTCCCTCCCTCACCCTCACACTCTCCCTTACCCTCACACTCTCCCTCCCTCACCCTCATCCCCACACCCAACCTCTCTCTAACTCTCACTTTGACATCTCCCTCTCTCATCCTCCTTCACCCTCAAGCTCTCCCTGTCTCACCCTCACCCCCACCCCCACACTCTCCGTCTCTCACCCTCATCCAAGCTCTCTGACCCTCACTCCGACACTCAACCTCTCACTCTCACCCCCACAACCAACCTCTCTCTCACCCCCACACTCAATCTGCCTCACCCTCACACACCCTCATACTCAATTTCTCACCACGCTTCCACACTCAACCTCTCTCACCTTCACAAACCCCCACATTCAACATCTCTCACCCTCAACCATCCCCACCCTCTGGAATACCTTCAACCGTCCCTATTCCCAACCACCTACCATCGGATGCCTTCCAATCGATCTGTAATGGCAGCTACAATACCCACAGTGCTCTGTGCTCCAGAAACTGCTCTATCCATCAGTCAGGTGCAGCAGTGGCGAGAGGAGGTTAGGCATAAATCCTGGGAGACTCCAGGAGGATTGATGACCATCCACCTCAAAGCCACCAGGAAAGAACAGGGTGAATACAATCCTGTTGACGGCCTGCCCGCCCTTTGTTTTCACACAAATGCTCCCAGCAGGTGAGGCTGAACACAGGGAGCATCATCCATACACACACTGTAAAATCAGACCTTCCAACCCCCAGGGGACCCAACAAATCTGAGTGTTTTAATGTCTCAGTAATAAAAGATTGGTGTCACTCTGTACAAGTCATGGGTTCAAGTCCCACTCCAGAGGCTGGAGTGCATGTGGTCGTTTAAACTGAGATCTCTCCTCTGGGGGTGAACGTAAAAGATTCCCTTTGGCACCATCCCAAGAACAGGGCAGTCCTGGGCAATGTCTAGCTCAAAATGGGTTATCGGATTAATATTGCTGTTTGTGGGAGCTTGCTGTGCGCAGCTGCTCTGCCACGTTTCCTACATTGGGACAGGGACTACACTTCAAAAATTGTTTTTTTTTTATATAAATAAATGCCTCTGAAGGACTTTGGGACGTATGAGGTGGTGAAAGGTGCTACAGAAATGCAAGTGATTTCTTAACCAACAGTTTGGTGGCGGCAGGATATGAAATGGAGATTTCGCCTGAACTGTCCCCCATGCATTCAGACAGGATGAAGTTTAAGGAGTTGGCAAATTGCCTCTCCCCCAGTTATTGACAAGGCTGTACTGACTCGGGTTAACTGCACTTTACTTACTAATTTGCTCGGCAGAAATTACACAGGGACCCTCCCTCTAATTGCTACTTGTACTCACAGCGACTCCAGAGCTCGCTCGGCGGATCCCTCTCCTAGAACAGCCCCGCGGGCACAACGCCGACAGCGGCTCCCGTCCGCCCCGGGACCCGCAGTCCCCACTCCGTCTCCGGCCACGTAGCGCTGGAAGGCGGGGGCAGCAGAGTGCGCGCAGGTTCGGGACAAGCCAGAGGAGGCAGTGTGTGTGTGTGTGTGTGTGTGAGATCAACCCCAAACCAGTGACTAAACCAGTGTGAAATTCACCAAACCAATGTGAAACAAAGTAAACCAGTGTGAAAATTGCTAAGTCAATGTGAAACCCACTAAACCAGTGTGAAAAACACTAAACCAGTCACTAAACCAGTGTGGAAATCACTAAATCAGTGTGAAATTCACCAAACCAGTGTGAAATTTACCAAACCAGTGTAAAAAACATTAAACCAGTCACTAAACCAGTGTAGAAATCACTAAATCAGTGTGAAATTCACCAAACCAGTGTGAAATTTACCAAACCAGTGTGAAAAACACTAAACCAGTCATTAAACCAATGTGAAAAATCACAAAACCAGTGTGAAATAAACTATACTGGTGTGAAGATCACCAAACCAGTGTGAAAATCACCAAACCTTTGTAAACATCACTAACTCAGTGTGAAACCCACAAACCAGTGTGAAATTCATGAAATCAGGGTCAAATTAACTAAGCTAGTGTGAAGATCAGCAAACCAATGTGAAAATCACCAAATCAGTGTGAATATCATGAAACCAGTGTGAAATTCACTAAATCATGTGAAAGTCACCAAACCAGTGTGAAAAATGAGCAAACCAAAGTGAAATTCACTAAATTGGTGTAAAATTCACAAAATCAGTGTAAAATTCACTAAATCAGTGTGAAATTCACCAGCCCAGTGAGGAATTCACTAAATCAGGGTAACATTTACTAAATCAGTGTAAAAGTCACAAAACCAGTGTAAAATTCACCAAACCAAGGTGAAACTCACAAACCAATATGAAGTTCACCAAACTAGTGTGAAATTCACTAAATCAATGTGAAATTCACCAAGCCACTGTGAAATTCACTAAATCAGTGTGAAATTCATTAAACCCATTTAAATTCAACAAATCATGATGAAAATCATTATAGCAGTGTGAAAATCACCTAATTGGTTTGTAACCCATTAAACCAATGTGAAGTTCACCAAACCAGTGTGAAATTCACCAAATCAGGGTGAAAATCATTAAATCAGTGTGAGAATCATCAAATCAGCCAATGCAGATCATATATCCTGTGTGCAAAACACCAAATTAACTTCAAAAGAGCCAAATCGATGTGAAATCCACCAAAATGGTGTGAAATTTGCCAGATCAGTGTGAAAATCATCAAATCAATGTGAAATTCATCAAATCAGTGTGAAAGTACCCAAATCTGTGTAGAATTCACCAAATCAGGTTGAAAATCATCAAATTATTTTGAAAATCACCAAAACAGGTGAAATCAACAAATCTGTGTGAAATTCAACAAGTCAGGATGAAAATAGTCACTTGGTAGCACAGGGCTTGAGTATTGCTGAAAAAAGAGACATTTTGTCAAAGCTTTTCATTTTGCACTCATCAGGACAATTCGCAAGAATACCAGTGTAAGGGAAAACAACAATGTATACTGTATGAGAAAAGAGTGCTGATTGGTTGGCAAGTGGACTCTGGTTGGTAGAGGCCTTGCCATGGAGAATGCATGACTCTCTTTTCATACCGTATAAATGTGTTGATTTCCCTTACATTGGTACTCTTGCAAATTGTCCTAATGAGTGCAAGAAGAAATGATTCGAATAACTGTTTCTTGTTTCAGCAACACTCAGGGTGAAAATCAACAAAGCAGTGTAAAATCACCAAATCAACATGAAATTCAACAAATCAGTGTGAAAATTTTGAAACCCAAGTGAAATTTGCCAAATCAGGGTACAAATTGCCAAATCAGAATGAAGATCACCAAAACAATGTGAAAATTGCTAAAGCGGAGTGAAATTCACTGAATCAGGGTAAAAATTACCAAATCAGTGTAAAGTTCCAATCAGTGTGAACATTGCCAAATCATTGTGATAATCAAGAAATCAGTGTGAAAATCACCAAATCAGCGTGAAATTCACTAAATCAGTCTGATATTCAATCTAGCATGCAAAACATTGGGGGAGATGATGGCTTAGTGGTGATGTCACTGGCCTAGAGTTTTTAAATTCATTCATGGGATGTGGGTGTTGCTGGCTAGGCCAGCATTTATTGCCCATCCCTAAATACCCTTGAGAAGGTGGTGGTGAGATGCCTTCTTGAACCGCTACAGTCCACGTGGTGTAGGTATACACACAGCACTATTAGGGAGGAAATTCTAGAATTTTGACCCAGAGATGCTGAAGGAACAGTGATATATTTCCTAGTCAGAAGTGGCTTGGAGTGGAACTTCCAGGTAGTGGTGCTCTCGTGTGTTTGCTGCCCTTGTCCTTCTAGATGGTAGTGGTTCCATGGGTTTGGAAGGTGCTGTCTAAGGGGCCTTGGAGCTGCATTCTTCCAGGCAAATGGGGAATATTCCATCACATTTCTAACTTGTGCCTTATAGATGGTGGACAGGCTTTGGGGAGTCAGGAGGTGAGTTACTCACTGCTGGATTCCTAGCCTCTGACCTGCTCTTGTAGCTATGATATTTATATGGCTGGTCCATTTCAGATTCTGGTCAATGGTAACCCCAGGATGTTGATAGTGGGGGGTTCAGCAATGGTAATGCAATTGAATGTCAAGGGGAGATGGTTAGATTCTCATTTGTTGGAGATGGTCATTGCCTGACACTTGTGTGGTGCAAATGTTACTTGCCACTTGTCAGCCCAAGTCTGGATATTGCCCAGGTCTTGCTGCATTTGGACATGGACTGCTTCAGCATCTGAGGAGTCACCACTGGAACATCTTGGCTAGGGGTGCAGCAGGTTCTGGAGCACAAGTCTTCAGTACTATTGCTGAAATATTGTCAGGGCCCATAGCCTTTGCAACATTTAACACTTTCAGCCATTTCTTGATATCACATGGAGTGAATTGAATTTGCATATGACTGGCATCTGTGATGCTGGGGAACTCTGGAGGAGGCCGAGATGGATCATCCATTTGGTACTTCTGCTGAATATGGTTGTAAATGCTTCAGCCTAATCCTTTGCACTGATGTGCTGTGCTCCCCCCATCATTGAGGGTGGGGATATTTGTGGAGACTCCTCAAGTATCCAATAGTAATGCAGAAGCCCTGGCTAATGCTCTGGGGACCCTGGTTCAAATTTCACCATGTTAGATGGTGGAATTTAAATTCAATTAATCAATCAGTAATCGTGACCATGAAACCATTGTCAACTGTTGTAAAAACCTACCTGGTTCACTAACGTCCTTTAGGGAAGGAAATCTGTTGTCCTTACCTGGTCTGGCCTACGTATGACTCCAGACCCACAGCAATGTGGTTAACTCTTAAATGGCCTCTGAAATGGCCCAGCAAGGCGCTCAGTTGTATCAAACCATTAAAAAGAACAAAAAGAATGAAACCGGATGGACCACCTGGCATCGACCTTGGCACCAGAAATGACAAAGGTAAATGCCTTTCAATCTTCCAACGTACTCCTTACTAACATCCAGGGCCTTGTACCAAAATTGGGAGAGCTCTTCCACAGACTGGTCAAGCAACAGCCTGACATGGTCATACTCTGGAATCACACCTTACAGATAATGTCCCAGACACCACCATCACCATCCCTGGGTATGCCCTGTCCTACCGGCAGGACAGGCCCAGACAAGGTGGCGACACAGTGATATACAGTCAGGAGGGAGTTGCCCTGGGAGTCCTCAACATCAACTCTGGACCCCATGAAGTCTCATGGCATCAGGTCAAAGATGGGCAAGGGAACCTCCTGCTGATTGCCACGTACTGCCCGCCTTCAGCTGATGAATCAGTGCTCCTCCATGTTGAATACTTCGAGGAAGCACTGAGAGTGACAAGGGCACAGAATGTACTCTGGGTGGAGGACTTCAATATCCATCACCAATAGTGGCTCAATAGCACCACTACTGACCGACCTGGCTGAGTCCTAAGGACATAGCTGCTAGACTGGGTCTGCGGCAGGCGGAGAGGGAACCAACAAGAGGGAAAACCATACTTGACCTCGTCCTCACCAATCTACCTCTCGTAGATGCATCTGTTGATGACAGTATTGGTAGGAATGACCAGTGCACAGTCCTTGTGGAGACTAAGTCACATCTTCATATTGAGGATACATCCCATCATGTTGTGTGGTACAATGATCATGCTAAATGGGATAGATTTCGAACAGTTCTAGCAACTCAAAACTCTGCATCCATGAGGCATTGTAGGCCATCAGCAGCAGCAGAATTGTACTCAACCACAATCTGTAACCTCATGGCCCGGAATATCCCCCACTCTACCATTACCATCAAGCCTGGTTCAATGACAAGTGCAGGAGGACACGCCAAGGACAGCACCAGGCATACCTAAAAATTAGGTACTTTTTTCATTTGTTCATGGGATGTGGGCGTCGCTGCCTGGGCAAGCATTTATTGCCCATCCGTAAGTGCCCTTGTTCAGAGAACATTTAAGAGTCAATCACATTGCTGTAAGCCTGGAGTCACATGTAGTATAGACCAGGTATGAATGGCAAATTTCCTTCCCTAAAATACATTATTGAGCCAGATGATTTTTTTACAACAATTGACAATGGTTTCATGGTCATCATCAGACTTTTAATTCCAGATTTTTATTGAATTCAAATTCCACCATCTACTGTGGTGGGATTCCACCCTGGGTCCCCACAGTATTACCCTGGGTCTCTAGATTACTAGCCCAGTGACAATATCACTACACCACTGCCCCCCCATCAAACTGGTGAAGCTACAACACAGGACTACTTCCCTGCCAAACAGCATAAGCAGCAAGTGACAGACAGAGCTAAGCAATTCCACAACCAATGACTCAGGTCTAAGCTCTGCAGTCCTGCCACATCCAGTCGTGAATGGTGGTGGACAATTAAACAACTCACGGGAGGAGGAAACTCCTCAAATATCCCCATCCTCAATGACGGGGAGCCCAGCTCTTCAGTGCAAAAGATAAGGCTGAAGCATTTGCAGCAATCTTCAGCCAGAAGTGCCAAGTGGATGATCCACCTTGGCCTCCGCCAGAGGTCCCCAGCATCACAGATGCCAGTTTTCAGCCAATTCAATTCATTCCACGTGATATCAAGAAGTGGCTGAAGACACTGGATACTGGAAAGGCTATGGGTCCTGACAATACTCCGGCAATTATTACTGAATACTTGTGCTCTAGAACTAGTTGCACACCTAGTCACACTGTTACAGTATAACTACGACACTGGCATCTACCCGACAATGTGGAAAATTGCCCAGGATTGTCCTGTACACAAAACTCAGGACAAATCCAACCCAGCCAATTACCACCCCATCAGTCTACTCTCGATCATCAGTAAAGTGATGGAAGCGGTCATCAACAGTGTTATCAAGCGGCACTTGCTTAGCAATAACCTGCTCACTGACACCCAGTTTGGGTTCCACCAGGGCTACTCAGCTCCTGACCTTATTACAGCCTTGGTCCAAATATGGATAAAAGAGCTGAACTCCCGAGGTGAGGTGAGAGTGACTGCCCTTGACATCAAGACAGCATTTGACCGAATGTGACATCAAGAAGCTCCAGCAAAACTGGAGTCAATGTGTATCAGAGGGAAAACTTTCCACCGGTTTGAATCATACTTTGCACAAGGGAAGATGGCCGTGGTTGTTTGAAGTCAGTCATCTCAGTTCCAGCACATCACTGCAGGACTTCCTCAGGGTAATGTCCTTGGCCCAACCATCTTCAACTGCTTCATCAATGACCTTCCTTCCATCATAAGGTCAGAAGTAGGGATGTTCGCTGATGATTTCACAATGTTTAACAATATTTGCAACTCCTCAGATACTGAAGCAGTCCATGTCCAAATGCAGTAAGACCTGGACACCATTCAGGCTTGGGTTGATAAGTGGCGAGTAACATTCATGCCACACAAATGCCAGGCAATGACCTTCTCCTACAAGAGAGAATCTAACCATCACTCCTTGATGTTCAATGGCATTACCATCACTGAATCCCCCACTATCAACATTAATGGGGGGTTACCATTGACCAGAAAATAACCTGGACTAGCCATATAAATACTATGGCTAAAAAAGCAGGACGGAGGCTGTGAATTCTGTGCTAAGTAACTCACCTCCTGACTCATTCAGTGTGAGCAAATCATCGAGTGTGTGCAAATCATTGAGTGTGTGCAAATCATTGATTCTCTGCATATCATTCAGAGTATGCAAATCATTGAGTGTGTGCAAATCATTGAGTGTGTGCAAGTCATTGAGTCTCTGCAAATAATCGAGCCTGTACCAATCATTGAGTCTCTGCAAATCACTACACTACATGTGCAAATTATAGAAAATAGAAATGATAAAATAATTACAACACAGACATAAGCCATTCAGTCCTTTGTGTCTAGGTCTGCTCTCTGTAAGAGCTACTTAGCAAGTCCCACTTCCCTGCCTTTTCCCAGTAGCCATGCAAATTTTCTCTCTTTGGGTAATTATTCAATTCTCTATTGAAAGCCACAATTGAATCTGTCTCCAGAACACACTCTGACGGTGCACGCCAGATCCTAAACCCTCATTGCTTAACCAGTTTTTCATCATGTCTCCTTTGGTTCTTTTGCCTGTCACCTTAAATCGGTGTCCCCTGGCTCAAATCACCAAATCAGTGTGTGAAAATCACTGAGTGGTTTTAGATAAAAAGAGTTAAGTAAAACCATTTCAGTTAACCTCCCTATGTAATAAAGTGATGACATGACTCACTGGAGACAGAGCACTGCAATATCAAGCCCCACTGCTCCCCAAGCCACAACAAATGTGAAAAGTTTGATCAAAGCACCTAATTGTTTTTGATTTAGGTTAACAGAATATGGGCACCAGATTTGTAAACTTAATAAGTAAAAACTGTCTATTGTACAAATTGTCTTTAACCAGTGGCAAAAGAAAGAAATATGAACTGCTAATTTCTAACACCATAACCTAAACTCTACTCACTTCTTAAATCCCTACACACACACAAACAAGACACGTAAGACACACATGGATTTTAAGGGTGGGATAAAACAGCTCAACAGCACCAACTCCAGAGTACAGGATTTGATGGGTTGATTTCGAATGATTCCTTTCAGGTCTTTGTTGATGACACAAGGTGGGCTTCCCAGCACTTTCAATCTTTAGTTCACTGGTTGCGCACTTGCTTTTCAATGTCTCTAAAGGGATTTTCACCTTTTCCTCTTGACAGGGGTTTTTCAGAGAGAAAACAGGTTATAGGGACACAAGGGAGAAAAAACAGCTTGCAGTTTTTGTGGAATTACCCAAAGAATTTTGTAGAATTGTAGAATTACTGGAACCTTACACACACTGGAGAAAGAAGTTTTTGGTATTTTTTCTTTTCAGGCTTTGAGCTTTTTTTCCTGTTGCACTGCTCTCATACAAACCCTGTTCACCTGGTTAGGAGCCAATAAAAATGTTGTTGCTAGGCAGTTCCCCATTAGACTGGACTCCTCCTCAGCTCCATCCTGTCTTTCATGGCATGCTCTGTTCCAGGACAGCAATATTGTATATATCCCTCACACTGTTCCAGTAGACATGTCTTTCAAACTGCAGCCATTGTAATTTTAATCCACATCCAACAGAAATAAAAAGATATGTTCTTTACAACAATCCAACAGAAATATAAAGATATGTTCTTTACAGTGATGTCAGCAGAGGAGAAGCAGGTAATTCCTGACTTGCTGATGAGCAGTTATTTAAGTAGTAAATGTAATAGTTTCATAAATAGAGGAGTGACAAGGCAGCTTGGAGACATAGAGTGCACATCCTGCTCCATTTGGGAACTCCAGGACATTTCCTATGTTCTGAATAAACATATGCACAGGGTGTGCCATCAGCTACAACAGGACAACTTCTGGGTTTCAGAGTTTGAGCAGCAGTTGGCATCACTGTGGCATATGCATGAGGTTGAGAGCTTTGAGGATAGCACATCTACAGATGTGGTCACCCCTGCAGTTTAAGGTTATGCAGTGAGACAGGGAATGGCCGACTGTTAGGCGGTCAAGGAGGACCAGGCAGGTAACACAGGAGTCCCTGGAGTGCATCTCATTCTCCAACCCATTCTGAATACTAGTGAGAGTGATGGCTCCTTTGAGAAATGCAGCCGGAGACCAGTCCCAGGCACAATGACTGGTTCAGCTGTACAGGGGAGAAGGAAGAGGACTGGAAAAGCAACAGTGATAGAGGATTCAATAGTTAGGGGAGCAAAGTGGCATTTCAGCAGCCACTGACGTGAATCCAGGATGGTATGTTGCCTCCCTCATGCCAGGGTCAATGACGTCACTGGGCTACTGACAGGGAAGGGTGAGCAGCCAGCAATCATGGTCTTTAACGGCACCAACAACATAGAAAGAGGGATGTCTTCATGCAGGCAGAGTTTAGGAAGCTCGGAAGGAAACTAGCAAGCATGTCCTCAAAGGTAATAATCTCCAGACTACTTCCTGTACCACGTGCAAGTGAGTATAGAAACAGGAGGGTAGACCAGATTAATGTGTGGCTGGAAAGATGGTGTAGGAGGGAGGGTTTAGATTCCTGGAACACTAGGGTCAGGACTTGGGGCGATGGGACCTAAACAAAGCTGGGACCAATTTCCTTGTGGAATGATTCGCTGGTGCAATTGGGGAGGGTTTAAACTAACTTGGCAGGGGTAAACCAGCAGATAATATCAGAGAGGAATACCAGGGTATGCAGAATGCTGAGAAATAGATAGATAGCACTAGAGTAGAAAATAGTAAGGTATTAGGTGGGGCCAAAGTAAGAGGGAATGTTATCAAGTCTGAATTAGGATTACGGTGCATGTATGTGAATGCACAGAGTGTGGTAAATAAGGTTGGTGAGCTGCAGATGCAGATTGCCATGTGGGAATATGATGTTGCTGCAATAACAGAGACCAGGCCCAAATAAGGGCAGGACTGGATAATAAATATTCGTGGATATAAGGTGTTCAGGTAGGATAGGAAAGGGAGGAAAGGAGAAGGAATAACAGTAAGATAAAAGCAAAATAATGCAGATGCTGGAAATCTGAAATAAAAACGGAAAATGCTGGAAAAACTCAGCAGGTGTGGCAGCATCTGTGGAGAGAGAAACTGAGTTAACGGTTTACCTTGCCAAGTTAGTTTAAACCCTGCCCAATTGCACCAGCAAATCGTTCCACAAGGAAATTGGTCCCAGCTTTGTTTAGGCGCAACCCGTCCAGCATGACAGGTCCCATCGCCCCAGGATCTGACCCTAGTGTTCCAGGAATCTAAAGCCCTCCCTCCTACACCATCTTTCCAGCCACACATTAATCAGGTCTACCCTCCTGTTTCTATACTCACTTGCACATGGTACTGGGAGTAGTCTGGAGGTTATTACCTTTGAGGACATGCTTGCTAGTTTCCTTCCAAGCTTCCTAAACTCTGCCTGTTAACTCTGCCTGTATCACTCTTCTTCAGAGCTGGAGAGAGATAGAGAATTCTGAAGAAGTCATATGGATTTGAAACATTAAGTTTCCCTCTCCACAGACGCTACCACACCTGCTGATTTATCCAGCACTTTGTTTTTATTTAATATTAATATAGAAGGCATAACAATATTAAGGAAAAAATTGCTGGAGAGACAGAGGGTGTCCTAGGAAGTCAAGGACAGAATCTATTTGGTAAGAGCTAAGGAACAATAGAGGTACCATTACATTGCTCGGTGTAGTCTATAGGTAACCAACTAGTGGGAAAGATGTAGAGGGACACATTTGCAAGGAAATTATTGAGAAGTTCTATAATTAAAGAGTAATTATAATGGGGGACTTGAATTATTCAAATATAGACTGGGATAGTAATAGTGTGAAGGGCAGAGAGGGGCAAAGGCTTCTTGAGTGTGTTGAGGAGAATTTTCTCAATCAGTATGTTTCCAGTCCAATGAAAAAATAGCATTCTGCACCTAATTTGGGAATGAGGTGGGCCAAGTGGATCAAGTTCTGAAGGGGAACATTTAGGGGACAGTGATCATTGTATCATAAGGTTTAGGTTGGCTATGGAAAAGGAAAAGGAGCAATCCAGAGCAAAAGCAACAAACTGGGGTAAAGCCATCTTCAGTGAGGTAAGAATGGATCTGACCAGGTAAATTGGAATCAATTCACATCGATGATAGGTCACCATTACTGAGGCAAGCTTTTTTTTTGATATCCCAGTTTTATTAACGGAATTTAAATTCTACTGTCTGCCATGGTGAGATTTGAACCCATGGCCCCACAGGATTACTGTGGACCTCTGGATTACCAGCCCAGTGAAACTACCATCACATCACCATCACCCTATTTACATGATAAACTTGTGACAGCAAATCTGGCAGAAATTTGGGAGCACACCTGGAATCCATAATGGTGAACAACGAACCAAAGAAAAATATGAAGTCTCACCGTCTTTTAAAATGTTTATTGAATGACCGGAATGTAATTTTTTAGTTCATGTGTACCAGCAACAGAAATTTACAGCAAATATCTTTTTACTGTACATGGAAGCCAGCAGTCATTTCAAATTCATAAAAATATCATAATATCCCTGAAATCAACTTCTTTACAACTATCAGTCACGCGTGAACATTTAATTCTTCAAGTACCAACAACTACTATGTAAACACCAGGAATTATTTGTGAAATTAACGTTATAAAACTCCAGTGGTCGATGCTGATCAATTTGGAGTGTTTTCTCCCTAGGTGAAGAGAAAGGGTGTTGGACACTAACCAACAGCCGTGTCCAATAAGGTAACAAAGCGCTGGTTTGCTTTCCAGCTGGCGAGGGAAGGTGGAACACCGAGCGGATGGTCATCTCGGGCACCGAGTGGCGCCAACGTGTTGGGGTGGACGGATTGGGTGCAGGAGGTGACATGACAGCCTCTCACAACTTGCTCGAACAGGTTCAGTGATGCCGAATCCCAGTTTTGCCTGCCGTGCCTCCCTGGGATCACGGGCACAAGATTTTCTGCCCAATCGTTATGGGCAAGGGCAACCTGTAAGTACCCCGAAATCCGTGCGGTGCAGACGAGACTACAGGGGGCATTATTGCAACTGCTGGGCACATTCAGAAACCCAGTCCTAATATTCTTCGTTGCAATTGCACAGCTTCGTAAAAGCCGCAGAGTTAGTAATGTCAGAAACAGTAGTGCATCTCCTGCATTTAAAACAAGCATCACCCATGTCAACTCACCAACCAGCATCTATTCATCCATAAGGGTAATTCACTCACGGAAGAGTGTGGCAATTTTGCCTTTAAATGGTAGATAAACATTTGACACAACGGCATTAATTTCACTGAATGCATCATCACATTGCAAATCTATTTCATAGAAATCGTAACACAGAAGACGGCCCCCTGTTCTCGCCCTTCATCTGGAGGTATCGATTCCAACTTCAACAACACCATAATAGCTGCACGCAAAAGCAAAGTGCCTGGCCAGGTACTTTCAGCAGGAGGAGAGTCCTCCTTTCTAGCTCTTGGAGGTAGTTCAACTAACTTATACCCCTGCTGTGAGGCAGGAACGCGAATCCCCAGGAGAAAAACTAAATTAAAACATAGCTTAAGACAGTTTTGCATTCAACGGACCTCTGTGTTGCTAAATGCAAAAAAGTGAATTTTCCAAGCACAACCGGTTAACAACAGCCACACAAGTATTTTCTTCATTTACACTGACGAGATGGACTAGAAAGGAATCTGCCGACTTCTCTCTACCCTGCTCCGATGCAATCTAGCGCTCCCAAGCACCAGCCAAGGGAGCTCTCCCCAATCTATAAGGTGAATCAGTCATTGGCCAGCACTGCACTGAGAACACATGCAAAAGAGGCATTCTGATCTGATCAGACACGGCACAGTCCCGTTCTGGTTCATTAGGAAGCTAATTTACTGCAGTGCAGAACACCAATTTTATATTCATTTTGTTTGTACTCCTCTGAATAAAATTGAATAGTTGCACGTATCTGAGATGAGGCATTCAGACATATTAGAAACAAAAACAGAATTACCTGGAAAAACTCAGCAGGTCTGGCAGCATCGGCGGAGAAGAAAAGAGTTGATGTTTCGAGTCCTCATGACCCTTCAACAGACCTGAAGGGTCATGAAGACTCGAAACGTCAACTCTTTTCTTCTGCGCCGATGCTGCCAGACCTGCTGAGTTTTTCCAGGTAATTCTGTTTTTGTTTTGGATTTCCAGCATCCGCAGTTTTTTGTTTTCATTCAGACATATTGTTCCCTCTTCAATTTGTTAGCCTTTAACTTTTCATTTGGTGATATCGATATATACAAAATGTCCAAATTATAACTCGTGATCAAAGATTCAAGTAGTGTTGGAGTCTATTTTTCACTGTTTTCGTACAATCCTGATTAATTTTTTAAAATATTAATTTTCCAAAGCACCTTTTCAAAAACACCCTGTGGTTTTAATAGTATTAATCACTGTCATTTATAAATATATATATGAAAATCATCACATCCATAATATTTTCTCATAAATTTCTACATGGTCGCATGTATATTAGACCCTGCCTATGTAAAGACGTCACGCTGTAATTACATCCTCCCACGAGTGGAGGCGCTCCAGTGTCACAGCTAGACTACAAGTACGGCGTAACTGGCTTTTATAGGTGGTTCTCATCATAAGTGGGGACTTAGGATTTTTAAATAGGAATATAAAAAGGACAGAATGTATGACTTTAAGATGGAAACTCTGAATTACGTCAGTCTGCACTGAACCAGTCTAACGCGCCTGGAAACTACGCTTGGTTTTGACTCCCTACGAACAGTCACACAGGAGATCAATGTGATATTTTCCATCCTGGTTAAAATAAAGAAGCATTCTAAGTATGTTCGCGTTTTGTCCTGTCATGCAACAGCAAATTGTTTAGCTTGATCACAGTCGTAGCAAAGTCAACAAGTTCCACAAAGTCTGAGGTGATGATGTTGACCCCATTCACACCGGGTTTCTGAGATTTCACCCAATTCATTATCGTAGGAAGATTTCTATGGGGAAAAAGTAAAAACAACAGATGAATGAATGTTTCTCATTATTTACAAATGCAAATAACGCACAAATCTCCACATCTGAATCATATTTTCCCTCCACACGAGATTGACTAGGGTGGTTCACGTCTGACTTTCCTTCTCTCCTCATTAGGAATATCTCCTCAGCTCTTTTTTGATCCTCGGCTAAAACTGGGAAATAGCTGTGCGAAAGTCACGGGTTTGGTGCCTGAGATAGTAACGATTTATTTTGGATTTCAAGGTAGTTTTTCCTTTTTTTCCCCCATTTTTGTTTCCATGTACAGTGGTCCACCTAGTGGATGAACCCAGAACTGAGAGACTGGGATTGAAATATTCATAAGGTAGAAAAGTTATTCCATCTAAAAAACAAACCTCTCTCTCAAATCCATACTCACCGGAGCACTCTTGCTAACTGTATTCCATTTACCTGTCCACCATTCACACTAGAGCCCTAGGAACATTATTATTTAGTACCTCATAATACAAAGTGGTGAGTTCTTTGTAATATACAACGTTATGATGTCTCTATTAGTCCCACCCATGTCTTTACCTCCAGACTCAACTATTCCAGCATCCTGCTGACTGGCCTCACACACACCTCCATCAACTTGAGTTTAGCCAAACATCAGCTGTCCCTATCCGAACAGGCTCCAGGGCTTCTTCGCCCATCACCTCGGTGCTCGCTGCATTGGCTCCAAATGTGGCAACACCTCCATTTTAAAATTCTCATCCTTGATTTCAAAAGCTTCCACGATCTTAGCCTTCGCTACCTCTGTAATCTCCTCCAGCCTCTCAACTCTCTGACCGCTCTGCACTCCACCAATTCCAGCCTCTCGTGCATCCCTGATTTTACTGGCTTCCCCATCGGTGGCATGTCTTCAACTGCCTGGGCCTGAAGCTCTGGAATTCCCTCCCTGAAATTCTCCACTTCTCCACCCTGCTTTCCTCCTTTAAGGCACTTCTTAAAACATACCCCTTTAACCAAAATTTGATCATCTACCTGATGGCACCTTAGGTGGCTCAGTATCCAATTTTGTCTGATAGTCATTCCTTGGAAGATCTGAATATGTTAAAGGTGCAATATCAGTATAAGAAGTTGTTACAGTATACTTCACCTGCTGGCAACCATTTTCATACAACTCTAGCCAAGGTTAACAATGAAATAGAGGGGTTTTTGATAGAGGTATTCAAAATCATGAGGACTCTGGACAGAGTTTCTTTTTCTTTCATGGGATGTGGGTGTAACTGGAAAGGTCAGCATTTATTGCCCATCCCTAATTACCCTTGAACTGAGTGATTTGCTAGGCCAGTTCAGAGTCAACCACATTGCTGTGGGCTTGGAGTCACATGTAGGCCAGACCAGGTAAAGATGACAGATTCCCTTCCCTAAAGGACATTGGTGAACCAGATGACAGTCAATGATAGTTGTCATGGTCACCATTACTGACAGCCAGTGACATTACTGAGACTAGCTTTATATTCCAGATTTATTAATTCAACTTAACTGCCATCAGCTGCTGAGGTGGGATTTGAACCCATATCCCCAGAGCATTCAGCTGGGCCTCTAGATTACCAGTCCAGTGATGTTACTGCTACACTATCATCTCCCCTTGAAAGGTAGGTAGAGATAAACTGTCCCCATTGGTGGAGGTCACAGATTTAAGGTAATTGGCCAAAGAAGCAAAGGCGACATGAGGAGAAACTTCTCCACACAGTGAGTGGTTAGGATCTGGAATGTGCTGTCTGCGAGTGTGGTGGAGGCAGGGTCAATCGAGGAATTCAAGAGGGAACTGGATTATTATCTGTAAAGGAAGAATGTCCAAGGTTACAGGGAGAAGGCAGGGGAATGGCACTAGGTGCACTGCTCATTTGGACAGCAGACACCATGTGCCGATTGGCTTCCTTCTGTGCTGTAATCATTCTGTAATTCTCTGAAATAACAATTGAATATCAGAACCTAACAGCACTAAGTATCTTTTTGGGAAGGGAGGGATGGATCCCAATTTTCAACTCTATTATGCCTTCCTTCGGAAAAAGAAAATGATCATTTTCTTTTAGTATGACTATTTGAAGAAAAATGAAGGCGTGCACTTAGAATAGAAGCAGATTGTAAACCAGCCTTGCAACGAGAGAATCGCGCAATCCGACAATCAGTCCTCGAATGACTGTTTTGGTTTGAGGTGTCAGGATGGCCTGAGACACGTGAAAGGTTCCTCGCTTTGCCCGCTCGTTCAATGTTGTCTCCAGGAACTGAACCAATTTCTGTGCATCAGTGGTGTTTGCCCAGGGGGCTGGCATCTGATTCCCTGGCCAGAGGAAGGGAAAGTCGTGGGCCAAGGGGTGGTGGTAAAACACGAGCACCTGGTTTTGTTTCAAGAAAAGAGAACAAGAGAGTTAGCAAGATAGGCTAAATGGGAAGCACTAGAATTAGACCAGTTAGAGCATTACTCAGCCTTAACTAGCTAAACCAGGACAGTGAACCACAATTTACTGTTTGAATCTGGAAAGCCAGTTGGTAAAGGATGATACTGGAGCCAGTCTTAAGTCATTCTTACATTTATTTACAGAGTGAAACATTACAAGATTATGCCTTCTAACCCAACCACACCAGTTTCAGTAAACATCTGCTTATATGTGCTCAGGTAAAACCCCAATTAATGCCTCCCAACTCTATATAATTACACACAGTTGATATACCATTAACGTTCAGATACTTTCCTTTACTAAATTCCGTGCAAATTGTGTCTACTGTGTCACAAAACTACCATATTTTTCATAATATTATTGTGGGGTGTTGCAAAGTAGGCTTATCTTTGTGTTTGTGTGTGTGTGTGTGTGTGTGTGTGTGTGTGTGTGGATGGTTCTGTCTACGTAGCTGATTTAGAGACAGATAGACTGCAAGGTTGAAATTATCAAAAGAGTTAGGTGTAAAAGAGCATGTGAAATGCTGATGAGTGAACTAGGGTAAAGTCAGCAGTTAGGGTGTGAATGAAATTTGCATTTTAGGATAAATGGAGAGGTGTTTGATTTTCAAAGAGACGTGGTAGGTTGTTTACGATTAACAAGATAAATTAGACAGGTTATTACATTGATTTTTTTCCCCAAAACTGTTGGCCATAATGACAACATAAACAATTTTTATATTTTGGGAAAAGTAAATTCCAAAGACACGTGGGAATAATGGAGTTTACAGATTAAAGAGGAAGAAATATATTTAAAGAAGGATGGAAGGCTGTGTGTGGATGGCCATGTAATATCTGAAAGGTACACCGTGTGAAACAGACTTGGGGATAAGCCTCTAGCCACTTTGCAGAAGTCTGCTGTTTCAGTAACCAAATTTTTGTTAAAAGCCTTTGGAATTCCACTGTCGATTGGGTGCTTGTGGTAACCTTGCTGGATTGTCTCTATAAATTTAAAATCTATTTTTGACTGTTGCCTTAAAGGGGATGTGTAGTTGGGAGTCTGGTTAATTAGGAATTTTGGGAATTGTTATAATATTAAGTAACTGTGTAATTGTAATCTTGTTTTTTTTTGTTAATAAATGTTTTAATTTAGCTTTTAAAATCTCCAAAGGTGTTAGTGGACTCAGTACTTTTGAATTCAGTGCACAAGTCTTCTTGTAATAAATACAAATTGCAAAACTGTTGTGAAAGAGTGGTCAAGTTTCCCTTGTAGATTTGGTCAGCCTGACAAATACCACCTGTCACATCACAACAATTGAGAGCTCTGGAATTCCCTCCCCAAACCTCTCCACCCCTCTCTCCTCCTTGAAGATGCTCCTCAAAACCTACCTCAGTTTGGTTACCTGTATTGGTTCTTTATGTAGCGTGGTGTCAAATTCTGTTTAATAATGTTACTGTTACGCAATGTGTGTGGTTTTTACAACATTTAAGGTGCTATATAATAGCAGTGTTTTTTGTTGTTATTCACTAAAAGAAAGACTTTGCATTTACATAGCACCTCTCATGACTTCAGGACGTCCCAAACTGCCTTACAACCCGAGGGACTGAGACTGACTGGACTGCTCTATGAAAAGCCAGCATGGGACTCGATGGGCTGAATGACCTCCATCCGTGCTGTAATGGCTTGATAACAACTAATGAAGTATTTTTGAAGGCAGTCACTCTCTAATGTAGGAAACCAAGCGGCCTGTAGTCCTACAGCAGGCAGAGCAATGAAAGCAGTGTTTAAAAGAGACCTCTTGCTAATGTCCATTTTAAACAGGTATATATCGTGCGAGCGAGAGATTTCATGGACTGCATTATTTCATTTCTATTGGAAAGAGCTGGCATTTATACAGGATGCTGTATGTTTGCAGGTTACCCTAAAACACTTCATAGCCAATCAGTAGCTTGCTTTTGAAGTTGGTTCACTGCTTTTACATAGACAGTAATGGCAGCTCAGCTCCCACAAACCCGAATGAATTTTTAACCAGTTAAACTGTTTTGCGGGGGGTTGTTAGTTGAGATTTGGAATGTTGTTTGTGTGCAGGGCACAGGCGCATTAGGAACAGGAGGAGGCCAAATATCCATCAAACCTACTCTGTCTTTCAATTAGATCATCTGCCTCTCAACTCCATCAACCTGCCTTTACTCCATATCCCGCAAGACCTTTGCCTAACAAAAATCAATGGCGGGGGCAGAAGCCTGGACTGGAAAAGTGGTTCAAACAGAGTCACAAGATACATGGCCGCAGGGTTGGGTTGAGACAATGCGCTGAAGGACTCTGAAGGTTGGGAATGGGGCAGTTGGCTGCAAAGACAGAGGAGTCAAAGGTGAGTTTTTTCAAGGAGGGGGTGATAATGGCACTGAGAGGGTTAGTATCTGAGGAGACAGAGCTGTTAACAACATCAAATAATGGAGTGGGGGGTGGCGAGTGGCCAAGAAGGGCGTCCGACAAACATAGAGCATGGTGTATAAACACAAGCTCTTTCCAAAGGCGATGAAATGATGGCACTGAGCAGGGAAGCCGGAAGACCAATAGGAGGACCCCGCCCCTAGCAGTGTCTCAATGGCAGCCCCTCCAGGAGAGGTGGGCACTATTGGAGAAGAGGGAGACCTATGGGGACTCCCTAAAATAGAGGCGCTCTTGAGGGCCTCCTCTTCAGCTGAAACAAAGAAGGCTCAATACCGTGAGGAGACACACAATGGAGGGATAACCCCTCTGGAAGAGAGCTTGCAGCCAGGCCTAGGCCCCTGAGCCCTGATGCTGCCACTTACTGCAGCCTGCAGTGGCCCACTAGCCTCCTGGTGAGATCCTACCTTCAAGGAGCTGGCAGTGGGTTTGGGTAGGCACACTGCCCCACTGGCAGGAAACAGTCGAGGCCTTCAAAAAATTATCTCAAAGTGGAGCCTTAATTGACTGCCTGCCTGGGCAATGAATAATGTTCCCACCTCTGGGAAACAAACCCAGAAGGGGAAACTTGTCAGTGAGTGCTATTCCAACGGAGAATCCCCCCAATTTTCCTGCCTCAGCAACCCCCCACCTCCTCCAAACCTGACTCCACAGTGCCAGGAAATTTGCACTGGTTTACAATCATGTCATTTTTGAGCCTAAGCTGAGCATCCAAACACATATCCACCACACCGTCACCAAGGTGACTGACTACCGCCTCTGTAATTTCGCCCATCTCCACTCCTGCCTCAGCCCATCTGATGCCAAAACCCTCATTTATGCCTTTGTTACCTCTAGACTCAACATTCTTTTTATTCATTCACGGGATGTGGGCTTCACTGGCTGGGCCAGCATTTATTGCCCATCCCTAATTGCCCTTGAGAAGGTGCTGGTGAGCTGCCTTCTTGAACCGCTGAAGTCCCTGTGGTGTAGATACACCCAAAGTGCTGTTAGGGAGGGAGTTCCAGGATTTCGACCCAGAGACAGTGAAGGAACGACGGCGATATGTTTCCAAGTCAGGATGGTGAATGACTTGGAGGGGAACTTCAGTGCTGCCAAAGGAGCCTTGGTGAGTTCCTGCAGTGCATCTTGTAGATGGTCCACACTGCTGCTACTGTGCATCACTATGCTGACACTGTGGAGGGAGTGAATGTTTAATGTGGTGGATGTGGTGTCAATCTAGCAGGCTGCTTTATCCTGGATGGTGTCAAGCTTCTTGAGTGTTGTGGGAGCTGCACTCATCCAGACAAGTGGAGGGTACTCTACTACAATCCTGACTTGCGCTTGTAGATGGTGGGCAGGCTTTGGGCAGTCAGGAAGTGATTTACTGATTTCAGGATTCCCAGCATCTTACCTGCTCTTGTGGCCACAGTATTTATATGGCTGGTCCAGTTCAGTTTCTGGTCAATGGTAACCCCCAAGATATTGATAGTGGGGGATTCAGTGATGGTGAATGTCAAGGAGCGATGGTTAGATTCTCTCTTGCTGGAGATGATCATTCCCTGGCACTTGTGAGTGGTGCTAATGTTACTTATTAGCCCAAGCCTGAATGTCGTCCAGGTCTTGCTGCATTTGGACATGGACTGCTTCTGTATCTGAGGAGGCGTGAATGGTGCTAAACTGTGAACATCCACACTTCTGACCTTACAGAAACTTGCAATTCTGAAGGAGACCATTCAGCCCAACGTATCTATTTGTTAGAACATTCTAGATCACAACAACTTGTGTAAAAAGAAAATTCCTCATATCACCTCTGGTTCTTTTGCCAATCACCTTAAATCTGTGCCCTCTGGTTAACATAGGAACATAGGACTTAGAAGCAGGAGCAGGCCATTTGGCCCCTCAAGCCTGCTCCACCATTCAATAAGATCATGGCTGATCAACTCCACTTTCCTGTCTGTCCCCCATAACCCTTGACTCCCTTGTCAATGAAAAATCTATCTAACTCAGCTTTGAATATGTACAATGACCCAGCCTCCACTGCTCTCTGAGGAAGAGAATTCCACAGAGTAACGACCCTCAGAGAAAAAAAATTCTCCTCATCTCCATCTTAAAAGGGAGACCTCTTATTTTTAAACTGTGTCCCTTGGTTCTAGTCTCTCCCACAAGTGGAAATATCCCCTGGGTATCCAGCCTATCAAATCCCCTCAAGATCTTATATATTTCAATAAGATCACCTCTCATTTTTCTAAACTCCAATGCATTCAGGCCCAATCTGTTCAACCTTTCTTCGTAGGATAAGCACCTCATCCCAGGAATGAACTGAGTGAATGTTCTCTGAATTGCTTCTAACATAACCTTTTTCAAATAAGGAAACCAGAACTGTACACAGTACTGCGGATGTGGTCTCATCAAGGCCCTGTACAGCTGCAGTAAAACTTTCCTACTTTTACATTCCATTCTCCTTGCAATAAATGACAATCTCCATTTGCCTTCCTAATCACTACCTGCACACTAACTATGGGCAACAAATACTGGCCTTGCCAGCAACGCCCACATCCATGAAAGAATAAAAATAACATGCTGCTTTTTTAATCTTCCTGCCAAAGTGGACGAGTTCACACTTTCCCACATGATACTTCACTGCCCAATTTTTGTCCACGCACCTAACCTGTCTATATCTCTTTGTAGACTCTTTACCTCCTCTTCACAATTTACTTTCCTGCCTATCTTGGTGTCATCAGCAAATTTAGCTACCTTACATTCAGTCCCTTCATCCAAGTCACTGATATAGATTGTAAATAGTTGTGGCCCCAGCACTGATCCCTGTGACACTCCACTAGTTACATTTTGCCAACTAGAAAATGACCCATTTATCCCTACTCTCTGCTAACCAATCCTCCATCCATGGTAAAATGGCTGAACCATGGGCTCTCATTTTGTTTAGTAGCTTTTTTCTATTCTTTCATGTGATGTGGGCATCCGTGGCTAGCCCAGCATTTATTGCCCATCCCTATTTGCCCTTGAGAAGGTGGTGGTGAGATGCCTTCTTGAACTGCTGCAGTCCATGTGATGTAGATAGGGAGTTCCAGGATTTTGACCCAGCGACAGTGAAGGAATGGTGATATATTTCCAAGTCAGGATGGTAAGTGGTTTGGAGGGGAACTTCCAAGTGGTGGTGTTCCCATGTGTCTGCTGCCCTTGTCGTTCTAGATGGTTGGGTCATGGGTTTGGAAGGTACTGCCTAAGGAACCTTGGTGAATTTCTGCAGTGTATCTTGCAGATAGCACACACTGCTGCCACTGTGCATCGGTGACAGAGTGAGTGGGTGGTAAAGGTGGTGGATGTGGTGCCAGTCAAACAGGCTGCTTTGTCCTGGATGGTGTCGAGCTTCTTGAGTGTTGTTGGAGCTGACTCATCCAGGCAAACAGAGTATTCCATCACACTCCCAACTTGTGCCTTGTAGATGGTGGACAGGCTCTGCGGAGTCAGGAGGTGAGTTACTCTCCACAGAATTCCCAAACTCTGACCTGCTCTTGTAGCAACAGTATTTATATGGCTAGTCCAGTTCAGTTTCTGATCAATGGTAACCCCAGGATGTTGATAGTGGGGGGATTCAGTGATGGCAATGCCATTGAATGTCATGGGGAGATGACTGGATTCTCCCTTGTAGGAGATGGTCGTTGCCTGGTGCTTGTATGGCATGAATGTTACTTGCCACTTGTCAGCCCAAGTCTGGATATTGTCCAGACTTGCTGCATTTGGACATGGACTGCTTCAGTATCTGAGGAGTCATGAATGGTGTTGAACATTGTGCAATCATCAGCGAACATCCCCACTTCTGACCTTATGATGTAAGGAAGGTCATTGATGAAGCAGCTGAAGATGGTTGGGCCGAGGACACTACCCTGAGGAACTCCTGCACTGATGTCCTGAATGCAGTGGAGAGCTTTCCCCCTGATTTCCAATGACTTCAATTTTGCTAGGGCTCCTTGATGGCACAATCAGTCAAATGCTGCCTTGATGTCAAAGGCAGCCATTCTCAGCTCACCTTTGGAGTTCAGCTCTTTTGTCCATGTTTGAAGCAAGGCTGTAATGAGGTCAGGAGCTGAGTGGCCCTGGTGGAACCTAAACTGGGTGTTAGCGAGCAGGTTATTGCAAAGCAAATGCCGCTTGATAGCCCTGTTGATGACCCCTTCCATTATTTTACTGATGATCAAGAGTAGGCTGAATGGGATGGTAATTGGCCGGGTTGGATATGTCCTGCTTTTTGTATACAGGACATACCTGGGCAATTTTCCACATAGCCGGGTAAGTGTTGTAGTTGTACTGGAAAAGCTTGGCTAGGGGCATGGCAAGTTCTGGAGCACAAGTCTTCAGTAATATTGCCAGAATGATGCCAGTGAATTGTTTAATTGTCCACTACCATTCACGACTGGATTTGGCAGAACTACACGACTTAGATCTGATCCATTGGTTGTGGGATCATTTAGCTCTGTCTATCGCTTGCTGCCTTTGTTGTTTGACCGCAATTTGTCCTGTGTTGTACCAAACCAGGTTGACACCTCATTTCAGGTATGACTGGTGCTGCTCCTGGCATGCCCCCCTGCACTCTTCATTGAACCAGGGTTGATCCCCTGGTTTGATGGTAATGGTAGAGTGGGTGATATGCCGGGCCCTGAGGTTACAGATTGTGGTTGGGTACAATTCTGCTGCTGCTGATGGTCCACAGCGCCTCATGAATGCCCAGTCTTGCGTTGCTAGATCTGTTCAAAATCTATCCCATTAAGCACAGTGGTGGTGCCACACAACATGACGGAGGGTATCCTCAATGTGAAGGCGGGACTTAGTCTCCGCAAGGACTATGTGGTGGTCACTCCTACCGACACTGTCATGGACAGATGCATCTGCGGCAGGCAGGTTGTTGAGGATGAGGTCAAATATGTTTTTTCCTCTTGTTGGTTCCCTCACCACCTGCTACAGACCCAGTCTAGCAGCTATGTTCCTTTAGGACACGGCCAGCCACTCCTGATGATGGACATTGAAGTCCCCCCACCCAGAGTACAATCTGCATCCTTGCCACTCTCAGTGCTTCCTCCAAGTGGTGTTCAACATGGGGGAGCACTGATTCATCAGCTGAAGGCGGGCAGTACGTGGTAATGAGCAGGAGGTTCCCTTGCCCATGTTTGGCCTGATGCCATGAGACTTCATGGGGCCTAGACTCTATGTTGAGGACTCCCAGGGCAACTCCCTCCCGACTGTATACCACTATGCCACCACCTTTGCTGGGCCTGTCCTGCCAGTGGGACAGGATATACCCAGTGATGGTGATGGTGGAGTCTAGGACATTATCTGTAAGGTATGATTCAGTAAGCATGTCTATGTCAGGCTATTGCTTGACTAGTCCATGAGACAGCTCTCCCAATTTTGGCACAAGGCCCTAGATGTTAGTAAGGAGGGCTTTGCAGGGTTGACAGCGCTGAGATTGCCTTTACCATTTCAGGTGCCTAGGTCAATGCCGGGTGGTCGGTCCGGTATTATTCTTAATTGATTTTTCTGTCGCAGTTTGGTAAAAGTGAGTGGCTTGCTAGACCCTTTCAGAGGGCAGTTAAAAGTCAACCACATTGCTGTGGATCTGGGGTCACATGTAGGCCAGACCAGGTAAGGACAGCAGATTTCCTTCCCTAAAGGGCATTAGTGAACCAGGTGGGTTTTTACAACAATCGATGATAGTTTAGTGGTAGTCGTTACTGAGACAAGCTTTCAATTCCAGACTTATTATTGACTGAATTTAAATTCCCCAGCTGCTGTAATGGGATTTGAACCCTTGTCTCTGAATCATTATTCTAGGCCTGTGCACTATTAGTCCAGTTACCACATTACTGTACCCCCGCCTACACTATTGTGTTACAACATTGTGATGATCATCATGATTTACACGATCACCACTACATCACATTACTATCATGTTACGATGTTGGTGGATTATTATATTAATTTGTCACTTCTACTGTAACGATGTGCAGTCATGCAAATGTTTTCTAAAAATTGGTAAAAGTTGCATTTTTGAAACTTGGACTGAGTTTAAAGACTGCAAAATGGACTCTGAGGTTACTTTAACAGGTCACTTTCTCCTTGTAGATTTGGGCTGGAACCACTTCAGCCAAACAAGGAAGAGACATCCTCAGGCATTTATAAATAAAGGACATTTGAAATCCAGTGTGTGTTCCAAACGAGTAAATGGATACTCGTTAACTTGATGGCTTTCCTTCAAAGGCATTAACTAATAAGAACTTTAAAGTGTGAGAAAACCTTTGTCCTTTTGATTAATGCAGGCGGTAAGGAGATTTCAGCTTGCAAAACGGGATTACCGCTTACTGTATTTGGAACATGATTCAGCATTTTGAAACAGTGACCATCTTGGCTAGAAAAAGCTGGGCAAGCCTGCTGCAAGACCGATCCATCTAGAACCATCTTGAAACAGCCTAGGTGCAGCAGAAAGGAAAACTGCTTGCAAGAAGGAGAGGCAAAGGGGGACATCCAGAAACACAGCTACTGGTCTGCTGTAAAGTAACTAGGCAGCTGAAATGCTACATGTGCAGAACAGAAATAAGAAACCAACTCTCCTCCTTCTCAACCTGATTCCATCGACTGAGATTCACATCTCGACTTCAAAAATATCAGGCTTGCACTGAACTCAACAGACTGAATTGATTAAATTTTTATAAGTATCGTTTTTATCTTCCTCTGCAACTCATCTTTGTGCATGCGAGTTGTATGAGTGGTATCATTTTTTCCCTTAAACACCTCATCAAGGATCCTTCGACAGCACCTTCTAAATGTGCGACCACTACCCCCTAGAAGGACAAGGACAGCAGACACATGCGAACACCACCACCTGGAAGTTCCCCTCCAAGCCACTCACAATCCTGACTTGGAAATATATCACCGTTCCTTCACTGTCACTGGGTCAAAATCCTGGAACTCCCTCCCTAACAGTACTGTGGGTGTATCTACACCACATGGACTGCAACGGTTCAAGAAGGCAGCTCACCACCCATCTTTTCGGGGGCAATTAGGGATGGGCAATGAAAATGCTGGCCCAGCCAGTGATGCCCACATCCCATGAAGGAATATTAAAAAACCTCCAAAGTCAGGGTGTAGAAATAAACTAACCTTTCCCTTTTCGGTGAAAAGCCTTTGCTGGCGGGTTATTTTAAATTGAATTTCTCACTCCACGGGTAAGAAAATATACACTCACACACAAATACGTTGTTCACAGGCAACTTTGGAGAAACACCTTCTAAAGCATCCATGAGACGACATTAGACTGTAGCCTGTCACTATGTTGCATTACTGTGTGTTTTTACCTTGCTGCACTGGTATGTTGCTACATAACCTACAGCAATCTCTGTAGCTTTGATATGATATTGGTTCGGAATGGAACCTGGAGGCACTAACCTGGTATTTGTGTTCCCATAAATACTGGAGTGTGATTTCCTCAACTATATTGGCTCTGCAGAGTTTTGATCCAAAGGTCTTTTTAAGCATTTGGATAAGGTATTCATGGTTTGAGTCTTGCATTTCATAGTAATGATTGAAATCCAGAAAGATCACCTCTTTGGTATGAGCTTTCAAGAAATTGTTAATTTCTATCAGACCGTCATAAACTTTGCTGCCAAACAAGCCATGGATGAAATAAAGCTCGTCATCTTCTCCGGGTTTGGTGGAAACTCGGAGATCAAAATAGCGAATGCCTGCCTCCAGCTGCTCCCGAAAAGTCAAGCTTTGTGTCACTGACCATTTCTTCATCATCTTCTTCCAGAAAGATTGGAAAATTCCGGCCAGGTGCCTTACGACAACGGGTTGGTCTGGGCCAACGGGAGATTTTTCATCCATCCAGAAGCTGAAGGAGTCGTGAGATCCTGGAAAGAAAACATGGGAAAGCCGGAGAAGTTTGGTTACTATTCTCAAAACACTTCACTTGCTCTTGACCTAAATGTTTGTACTTGCTTCTGGTTAGCTTCTTATGGCTGACAAGCAGGAGAAACCCACCTCCCCCCTCCCCCCCCACCCAGCCACCACCACCTGCTGACAACAGCCCCAGAGAAACGCAAAGTGGAGGCGCAGGTGGGCCATGGCAGAAACGTGCTCCACAGTGCCCCCAGTGGACAGAGCATTGTGACCATTGACATGGAAAAACTGAATGGAAAACGTTGACATAGCAACTTACAATAGCAAACAGAAAAGTGTGACCAGGAATTGTCCACAGGAGTGAAGGATCATGCCAATTTCTGTCCTCTGCTGTATCAGTTCAGTGATACCGCACTCTTGGCCTTGCCATATCATTAAACAGTTACAGAAGGCGGCCATTTGGCCCATCAAGCCCATTCCAGAAAATATCCAGTGTGCCCATCGCATCCATGGAGACCGTGACTAAGACCCAGCTCAACAGGTAGCAGCGTGAGTGACAGATGGATCTGAAGCACCTTTACTCTGATTATCTGAGCTGTGCTCCTGCCTAGAGGGGTTCGGGTCACCAGTGCAGTCTCTCTGATTGTCCTTTTGGGGCTTTGAGGTAAAAGGGATTCAGGCCTGTTTCACCACACAAGGTAAATGGCCCAGGTACAAGAAAAAGTGCCCCATCATTCCAAGGAGGGAGATCTGCTACGCCCCCTGGGCTTCACACGTACTGCAGTATAACTGCCAGCTGCTGCAAGATCAACTTTAAGGAATTTTCAGATAATGCCTTCAGTTAGAAAGTCAGGGTTAATATGAAAATACGGTCATAAAAGTGAAGTGCAATGGAGATAGCATCAGATAGGCTTCCATTACTTCAAACTCCATTGTTTAATATTATAGATCAGTACAGAGGAGATTTACAAGGACGTTGCCAGGGCTGGAAAATTGCAGCTATGAGGAAAGATGGGATAGGCTGAGATTGTTCTCCTTGGAACAGAGGAGGCTGAGGGGATATTTGATTGAGATATATAAAATTGTGAAGGGCCTGGATACAGTGGATGGGAAGAGCCTATTTACTACAGCAGGGAGAGGTCAATGACTAGGGGGCATAGAGTTGAAGTGATCAGTAGAGGAGAGATAAGGAAAGATTTTTTTCATCCAGAAGGTTGTGGGGAGTCTGCAGAGTCTGGAACTCACTGCCCGAAAGGATAGTAGAGGTAGAAACCCTCAACTCATTTAAGAGGTGTCTGATCTGCACCTCAAGTGCTGTAACCTGCAGGACTACAGACCAAATGCTGGAAAGTGGGATTAGGCTGGGTGGCTGGTTTCTCGGCCGGTGCAGAAATGATGGGCAGAGTGGCCTCCTTCCGTGCCATAAGTGTTTCTACATTTTCAAAATATCTGAAAAGGAGGAACATAGAGAGATGTGAGGGAGAGGCCAGGGGACGGGCAGTTCCTTAGGAGAGCCAGCATCACGATGGGCCAAATGGCCAACTTCTGTGCTGTAACGATTCTATGGCCTGAATTTTACCCTCAGGTGCACCTGAAGTGGGTGCGGCCAGAAGCGGACATAAAACCCGCTCCCAGCCGAGCTTGCGCTACAATTGCGATATTAGTCTGGGTGGCCAATTAAGGCCTGTCCAGTGTGAAACGCAACCTCCAGTTGGTTTCTCTGTGTATGGCGATGGGGAAGCATCGGTTGCCGGGTCCAATGGGGACCCAGCAGGATGTTCAAAAACGGAAGAGGCAGCTTCCTGATGGCTGCCAGGAGTTGTGGGGGACCCTGAGGGAGCTGTCTGGAAGAAATCCAACAAATGTCCTGGTGAGCAGTCATGGCCTCAGCACCTGGAGGTCATGGAAGGCAGGGGGGGAGGGGGGAGGCGGTGCAAGTCGGGCAGGGGGAGGGGTGCAAGTTAGGTGGACATTCTGCAACCCCACCCCCCCCCCCAATTTCTCACATGAGCGCCTGGGAGTGCTGGTCAAAGTGGTCAGTGCCAGGCGGCATAGCTTGATGCCCAGGGACAGCAAGAGAAGGCCACCCCACCTAACCAAGAAGGTCGCTGCCCAGGATAGTAGGCATGACATGGTGTGCTGCACGTGGCTTCAGTGGCACAAAAGGTTCAATAATCTGCTGCCGTCAGCAAGGGTAAGTGCAGAAATGGCAAGGACCTGTGCAGAGAACTTTAGTCGGGTACCCATTTCTCAGAACGTTCAGGGGTCTAAGAGCGCGTATGCCGACTGGCACTTAAACCTGCCCTGTCAAGGCTGGGATGCCAGAACAACTGGCCTCAGTGCATTGCAGAGTGAGATGTGTCACAGTGACACCGCCCACCGAATGCCCAGGTGGGGGTGGCACAGTGGGCACCACAAGAGGGAGATGGAGCAATAATGAGGCTATTTTTCCCTGTTAGGAGAAGAGCAGTCAGAACGGCTGCAGGACAGATGGAGGAGTGCCGAATCTGTACTTCCTCACTAAACATGAGTGTGATGCACTTGAGCTGGAATGCCCCCGTTCAGCTCACTCCTCCAATCATGGTGAGGCAGGAGTCTCGGATGAAGGTAAGAATGCAGGTGACAGATGTGTGAGCGATGGGTATTGGAAACAGAACAGGGTCCTCTCATCAGAAACTGAACCGTTGTAGCCAGAGAGCCCGTTGAAGCTCTAATAAGATGGCACCTTGCAGCAGGTCTCCACTGTCTCCTCAGTATGCCTAGCGTGCACAGTGACTTTGGTGATTGAATGTACAGATCTTTTGCCTTGCTCGCGCAGATGTTCCATTCACAGGAGATGCCAGTGACTCTGAACACCCCCCATTGTGCTCCAGGGACAACAGCACACCTGTACCAGCGTCACACCTCCTCACTGAACCAGGCACACCTGTACCAGCGTCACACCTCCTCACTGAACCAGGCACCAGTGTAGATACTCATACGTCAGCGGGCATTAGGTCTTCAGCTCTGCAGGTAATGGACAGTGGTGAGGGCACATCACACTCGCTTGAGGAGTTGGGAGAGGTCCCAGGGAGCCGACAGTGGGAGCACAGCTGGAGACCAGAACCATGCTACGTCTGAGACAGATGATGAGCCTCTGGAGTTGTCCATCAGGCGGCAGATGCTGGATGTCCAGTGGGATGTGCAGGGAGAACTGGCGGAGATCCATGAGGGTCTGTGTGCCATGGTCTCCATCATGAGGAGCCCATCTGCAGCATGAATTCTGCGTTGCCCCTTAACACCAAGCTCACAGCCTCCTCCACTGAGAAAGTGGCGACTCTCATGGAGAGGCAGCTTCAGGAGCAGACTCAGGGGTTCCTTGGGTTGTACTCGGGCCTGCAAGCCCTCACACAGGCAGTGACCTCAGGAGGTCAGTGTCAGTGTGGGAGATGGATGAGGCACCTAGTCTCCCTGCTAGGTCCCTGTCCATCAATGGCGAGCAGGGAGATGCAATCGCCCCCCCATGCTGGCAGATGAGCTGCCTGGCTTAGAAACATAGAAACTAAGAGCAGGAGTAGGCCATTCGGCCCTTCGAGCCTGCTCCGCCATTCATTATGATCATGGCTGATCATCCAACTCAATACCCTGCTCCCGCTTTCTCCCCATACCCTTTGATCCCTTTCACCCCAAGAGCTATATCTAACTCCTCCTTGAAAACATGCAATGTTTTGGCCTCAACTACTTTCTATGGTAACGAATTCCACAGGCTCACCACTCTCTGGGTGAAGAATTTTCTCCCCATCTCAGTCCTAAATGGTCTACCCCATATCCTCAGACTGTGACCTCTGGTTCTGGACTCCCCCACCATCGGGAACATCCTTCCTGCATCTACCCTGTCTAGTCCTGTTAGATTTTATAGATTTCTATGAGATTCTCCCTCATTCTTCTGAACTCCAGCGAATATAACCCTAACCGACTCAATCTCTCCTCATACGTCAGTCCCACCATCCCAGGAATCAGTCTGGTAAACCTTCGCTGCACGCCCTCTATAGCAAGTACATCCTTCCTCAGGTAAGGAGACCAAAAGTGCACACAATATTCCAGGTGTGGTCTCACCAAGGCCCTGTACAGTTGCAGCAAGACATCCCTGTTCCTGTACTCGAATCCTCTCGCTATGAAGGCCAACATACCATTTGCCTTCTTTACCACCTGCTGCACCTACATGCTTACCTTCAGTGACTGGTGTACAAGGACACCCAGGTCTCGTTGCACATTCCCCTCTCTCAATTTATAGCCATTCAGATAATAATCTGCCTTCCTGCTATGGTGCCCCTCTCCTGGGTCCTGTCAACGGGTTTTTTTTGCGCTGTTTTCTTTTTTCTTTCTTCACGCGGGTACAGAGCGCACTTGTCCTCGGCCTGAAGAACTCCAAACACTGGACTGCGCATGTGCACCGCCACCCGCCCCCCACCCGCCCCCCCCGCCCCGCCTTGCTCCCTCCATGGGTAAAATTACATCCCTGTGAAATAGCCTGTTTACTATTCCTGCATTGAAGCTCCTCAAGTATTTATTCAAAAGCACCTTCCAAACCCATGACGTGATAACGTCATGATATTGTCGCTGGACTAGTAATCTAGAGACCCAGGGTAATGATCTGGGGACCCGGGTTCAAATCCCACCAGATGGGGATGGTGGAATTTGAATTCAAAGAAAATCTCTAATTAAAAGTCTAATGATGACCATGGAACCATAGTTGATCGCTGTAAAAACCCTTTAGGAGAGGAAATCTGTCGTCCTGACCTGGCCTGGCCTACACATGACTCCAGGCCCACAGCAATGTGGTTGACTCTTACATTTTCTCTGAAGTAGCTCTCTGTGGGCTTCTCTCAGGGTACTCCGGTTAAGGGCACCAGCTCCTCTTCCCCTCTGCCAGTGTCCACTGCATCTGACAATGCAGCAACGACTGAGGACTGTCCAGCTATGGAGCTGGATGCACCCTCCAATACAGAACCTACTCAGGCTGACAGCCAGGGGACGACCACCAAGGTCATCAGGGCCACCAGGACAGCAGAATCAGCCTCCAACGCCACTGTCAGCGAGGGGCTGGGAGGGGGTACCAAGACATAGCACCCACAGAAGTTGAAGGCACCTTGAGCACAGCAGGAGTATGTCATGGGTGAGATTTTTTGCGTTTTCGTTTTGACTCTTGTGTTGGAGGTGGACACTTTGTTTGTTCATGTGAAGTAACATAAACATTTCTTTAACTTAAATGGGCCGAGTTGGCTGGATGGTTTTAATAGGTGCTGATACAGCACCGGCTTGTTAAAGTATGGCGTTGTGTGGTACTGGCGTTCTGTGTTGGGTTCTCATTTATTGCTTGTTAGCAAAGGAGACAGAGCCATTGGCTTAATGAGACATCACTGCTTTGTATGCCTAGCAGAAGGTTTGCTGGATCAAAGCATCCCTGGTGTCCCTGCCTCCATGAAGGTTCCTGTCCTCTGCCTCGAGGTCCTCACCTTGCGTCTCCCCAGGCTCTTCCTCTGAGCCATCAATTGTGTCATCCTCCATGGCCTGTGGAGCTGCCTCGCTTTCCTCAGCCTCCAGTGGGTCCCCCCTTGCCAGAATCAGGTTGTTCTGGGCACAGCATGCAATAACTATGAGGGAGAAACACTCTGGAGGATAATGCAAAGCTCCCACTGACCACTCCAGGCATCTGAAGCACATCTTCAGCAGCCCAATGGTCCTCTCCACCACCGCCCTTGTGGAGGCATGACTCCTGTTGTATCTCTCTTTGGCCTCAGGTCTTGGGTGATGGAGTGGGGTCATCAGCCACCTCTTCAAGGGATAGCCCTTGTCACCCAGGAGCCATCCATCCACTCATGGAGGAGCCATGAACAGCCTTGGTACCTGTGACTGCCACAAGATGTAAGCATCGTGTGAGATCTCAGGGTAATGGGCACTAACTTGGAGACTCCACGTGCTTTGGTCACAGACGATTTGAACATTCATTGAGTGGAAGCCCTTCCTGTTTACGAAAGCTCCCGGCTCACCTGCTGACACCTTGATGGCCACGTGAGTGCATCTATTACACCCTGGACGTGGGGGAACCCAACCATCGCAGTGTAGCCTCGTGCTCTCTCCGCCTGGCTCACTTCGTCTGTCCAGAAGTGGGTGAACATGCGGTCGTGTCTAAAGATAGCATTAGTCATGAGTTTGACACAACTGTGTGCAGCTGATTGAGAAACGCCACACAGATCTCCCACTGAGCCCTAAAAGGAACCGGAGGCATAGAGGTTGAGGGCCACCATGACCTTCAAAGCCAGTAGCAAGGGGTGTCTGCCCACGCAGTTGGAGGTGATTTCTGGACATGTCATGTGATAAATTGCTGTCACTGTGTCCCTGGAGATGCGGAGCCTCCTGCAGCACTGGGCCTCGGACATCTGGAGGTTATTGGAGCTGCCTGAACACTCTAGATACTGGGTAGTGGCATCTTCGGCATGCCCTCCTGCCTTGGCCTCTCTGCTGGCCCTGCACCAACTGAGCCCGTGCCTCTCCTCTTAAAGGTCTGTCCCGTGCCCACCTGGTCTCCTCTCCCTCCTGCCCCTCTCTCCCTCTTCAGAGGAGGTTCCACCAGCAGAAAACACTATCCCCATTAGATGGGATGCAGAGCAGCAGTGCCTTGTAAGTGAAGGAACACTGTGCTGCAATACTCAGGGGAAGCTTCCAGGGAAGATGAGGGCATGAGATGCTGGAAGACAGGCTGGACAATCAAACGAGATGCCAAGAAACTCTGGGACAACTCTCGACTTACACAGCAAAAGGCTGGCAATGACAGAGAAAGTGTTGCTGCTCCAGGGGCCTTTTATCCTGCCCGTGGATGAGGAAATGATAAAAACGCGAAATCCGCCCACCTGGTTTTGCCCGTGCGATGAGCTTAAAATCGCGCGGGCAGCGGAAAATCACTGACAATTGGCTTTTTAATGGCCTTAATTGGCAATTGGGCACGGATCCAATTCGCACATGTGCCCACCAACCACAAAATTGAGCACGTGTGCGATGACATCAGGAAGCATGCCCAACGCCATTTGATGATGTTTTAGTCGGGCTGAGTACACGTCTGACCCCCGAATGTAAAGTTCTGGCCAATAATTCTATTCTAAATTAAAGCATTGTGTCCAGTAACTTGAATTGTAGATCTGTTGAGTTTTTCCAGCATTTTCTGTTTTTATTTCAGATTTCCAGCAACCGCATATTTTGCTTTTAACATAAAGGAAGGGCTTGCTTCAAGACAGACTAACCAAAGAGCACATCCCAGTTATAGGTTGTCACTGTTAATGACTTGTCACATTACTTTGTTAAGGTTTGTTAAATGTCAATTACATTGTTAAGTTTAAGAAAAATAGGTGATTGGTATTAATGGTCTTTGAGTACATATAAATAGGGGACAGTTGGGACACTGGGTTGAATGGGAGCAGAGCTGTGAGACTGAAAAGTCAATAAGCTCTCTCAACAAAGAAAATCTCTTTGCCTTGGTTTCTACTTCACCATTTGGCTTGGATCCCATTTACAGACACCGTCTCATTATCAAACCTTTGTGTCTTTGATAAGAAAACTCTCTGCTGCCATAGGTCTTGAGTCCCAGTACTAAATGCAAGCTAATGCTCACATCATTCAGGTAATTTTATTGCCTAGAACAACAACAAACCTTGCATTTAGATAGTGACTTTCATGTAGGAAATTGTCCCCAAAATGCTTCACAGGAACATAATCAGACAAGGATATATTGGGACAAACATAGAAAGTCGGAGCAGGAGTAGATATTTCGGCCCTTCGAACCTGCTCCACTATTCAATATGATCAAGGCCAATCCTCTATCTCTCCACCATATTCCCACTCTCTCCCCAGACCCCTTGATGCCTTTGGAGTCCAGAACGCTATCTATTTCCTTCTTAAACATATTCAGTGACTTGGCCTCCACGGCCTCCTGTGGTAGAGAATTCCACAGGTTCACCACCCTCTGAGTGAAGAAGTTTCTCTTCATCTCAGTCGGAAATGGCCTACCCCATATCCTGAAACTGTGACCCCTTGTTCTAGACACCTCCCCCCCCACCGCCAGCCAGAGGAAACATCATCCCTGCATCCAATCTGTCCCTGTCAGAATTTTATACTTTTCAGTGACAAGTGTCTAAAAACTCAATCAGAGAGGTAGGTTTTAAGGAGGGTCTCAAAGCAGCAATGGGAGGTGGAGAGGTTTAGAGAGGGACTTTCCAAGCTTAGGCCCCTGACAGCTGAAGGCCAATGAAGGGGCAAAGGAAGTCGGAGATGCACAAGAGGAAAGCGGACTTCTCAGAAGGTTTTGGGGATGGAGGAGGTTACAGACTCAGAGAATAGGGTGGGGGAAAGATTTGAACACAAGGATGAGTGTTTTAAATGTGAGGCGTGGCTGGACTGGGAGCCAGCATAGGTCAGCAAGCACAGGGGTAATGAGTGGACTGAGCCTGGTGTGGTTACGACATGGGCAGCAGAGTTTTGGATGGCTAAGGAGACCAGCCTGGAACGCACAGAAGTAGCCTTTGGCCATGTTCTTCTAGTGGTAATCAAGACAGCATATAGAGTAATTCATTCCAAAAACTTTATATCTCACTCTATAACATTGAGACAATTGATTAAGGTGTTGTTAAAAATGCCGATTTAGTGACGAATAAAAATATAACTGAATGGAGAACTAATGGAGAATCTTACCAGCATAACACAGGGTGGAGATGTGTGATAAATAAAGTGCTCAGATTATACATAGCACAGCTGAGAAAACTATAAGGTCATCAGGCAGTACCCGAGTGTCATGAACATACCAAAAAGCAAAGTGATGTAAAATGGCATGGTTTTCAAACAGGTTTAAGAAAGGGATTCAAGTAGAAGAAGCCAGGCCACAAGAATCAATGCAATCTCATTAATTTACAAAGTAAAACTGAGGCCAATGGAAGATCACACAGAAAACAGATCTATAACTTCTTCCTTAACAAACCATTTTTAAAAATTTATTTGTTATGGAATGTGGGCATCGCTGGCTGGGCCAGCATTTATTGTCCATCCCTAATTGACCTTGTTCAGAGAGCATTTAAGAGTCAACCACGTTGCTGTGGGTCTAGAGTCACATGTAGGCCAGACCAGGTAAGGACAGCAGATTTTCCTCCCTGAAGGGCATTAGTGAACCAGATGGGTTCACTACAACAATTGACAATGGTTTCATGGTCATCATCAGACTTTTAATTTTTATTGAATTCACTGTGGTGGGATTTGAACCCAGGTCCCCAGAGCATTACCCTGGGTCTCTAGAATACCAGCCCAGTGACAATATCACTATGCCACTGGCTCTCCAAGAATACAACACCAGAATACAACAACACATGGAGCTGGATTTTCAATTCCCAGTTTAGGGAGGGGGTGCGGGAAGGGGTGTGGGCCGGATCTGAAAATTGTCTTCCTAGAGGACGACTGTTGATCCCGCTCCCTTTGAGACAGTTTGCAATTTTCAAAGGGCCTGCGGGCAGCGGGTGGGGGGGGGGGGGGGGGGGGGGGGGGGGGGGGGTGTGTGGAATGAGGGCTCATTGCCAATTAATAACTCCCTAAGCTCCTTAAAGATCTTGAGGGATGGCCTCAAAGCATCCCTGAAGAGGTCAAACATCCCTGCTGACTCACAGGAGACCCTAGGTCGTGACTGACCGAAATGGAGATCGCTCATTCAGGACGGCACTGAACATATCGTCAGGGGCACGCAGAGGTGAAGTCAAGGGATCTGAGGGAGCGCATAACCACCTACCCAAACCTTCAAACACCACCTGCCCCAACTGTAGCAGCATGTGCAAATCACACATTGGACTCATCAGCCATTTCAAAACCCATTGAACTGGACTGGATGCAAGTCATCCACAATCCCGAGGGGCTGTGTAAGGAGAGGAAAGGGCCTGTCATGGGACAGAATGGGATTTTCAATCTTTTTTTGAGATGAAGCCAGTCTGGTGTGTGTTAGTGGTTGAGGTCACCATAGAGCAAAAAAACATTTTTTAATCTCTACCTGTGTTTTTTGTGAAATTTGATGGGTCATCTAGCTCCAGGACTTGAGCAGTACCTCGGCTTGGCTTCCACACCTACTTTATACCATCTTTCACCTCCTGTCCTTGTGGGGAGCTGCCTGCTTCCCTCAGCAAGTCAACAGCAGCCCCCAACATGGCCACTGGCACCAGCCTCCTAGAGGGGCTCGGCGCCTCTGATTGGCTGTCTGGCTTGCCACATACAGACATACAAACTAGGAGCAGGAGTAGGCCACTCTGCCCCTCGAGCCTGCTGCACCATTTAATAAGATCATGGCTGATCTGAATGTAACCTCAACTCCACATTCCTGCTTATCCCCGATAACCTTTCACCCACTTGTTAATCAAGAATCTATTCAGCTCTGCCTTTAAAATATTTTAAGTTTCTGCTTCCACCGCCTTTTGAGGAAGAGAGTTCCAAAGACTCACAACCCTTGGAGAAAAAAATTCTCCTCATCTCTGTCTTAAATGAGTGACCCCTTATTTTTAAACAGTGACCCCTAGTTCTAGATTCTTCCACAAGAGGAAACATCCTCTCCACATTCACCCTGTCAGGATCTTAAAGGTTTCAATCATGTCACCTCTTACTCTTCTAAACTCCAGCAGATATAAGCCTAGTCTGTCCAACCTTTCCTCATAAGGCAACCCACCCATTCCTGGTATTAGTCTGGTAAACCTTCTCTGAACTGCTTCCAATGCATTTACCTCCTTCTTTAAATAAGGTGACCAATACTGTACACAATACTCCAGATTAGGTCTCATCAATGCCCTGTATAACTGAAGCATAACCTCCCTACTTTTGTAATCAATTCCCCTCACCTCCTGGCCAATATAAATTTGAAAACCTGGCTCTCTGATATTCCTTTAAAACACTAAAGCACATTTCAGTCCACACCATGCCACCCGCTGTTCCCACTCATCATGCACGGTATTCCAGAGCAGATGGCTCCTGCCTTAATGAAGCCACTCAATGTGGGATTTAGCTAATCTCATTTCTAATCCATTCTGACAACATCAAATGTGTCATCTGCAAAAACAGTTTCAATATTGCCAATCACTGAGAACCAGAAGAACATTCGAGTGAGGTTGTAGAATTTCTTTTTGGCCGAGCGTTTCAAACCACATAGTACACAAAAAATTAACAGCTGTAACATTAACTTCAGGTAATAGGCTTTTGATTGCAACAACTTTAGCACCTTTAACATAATGAAACATCCCGAGGGGCTTCACAGGAGCATTATGAAACAAAATATGAAGCCGAACTATATAACAGGTTATTAGGGCTGATGACCAAAAGCTCAGTAAAAAAAAACAGGTTCAGTACCCTTTCCCTGGTGATTATAATTGTTTTAAGTTCCTCCCTCCCTTTCACCTCCTGACTTATGATTATTTGTGGGATGTTATTTGTATCCTCTACAGTGAAGACAGACGCAAAATATCTGTTCAATTAATCCACCATGTCTTTATTTTGCTTTAATTCTCACTGTCCAGGGGACCAACATTCATTTTACTTACTCTTTTCCTTTCTAAATACCTGTAGAACCTCTTACTATCTGTTTTTATATGTCCAGCTAGCTTTCTCTTGTACTCTTAATTTCACTTGCCTTATTAATCTTTCATTCATTCTTTGCTGTTCTTTATAATCTGTCCAATCTTCTGATCTACCACTTAACTCTACGGAAACATAAGTTACTTTTTTCTATTTGATATTGTTTTTAACTTCCTAAGTTAGCCACGGATATTTCCCTTAGGTTCTTCCTTTCTTTCCCAATGCATCTCAAGAGTCCCACCTGTAAAAAGCATGCCTGGTTTCCCTCAGCAGAAGGTGACTATGGATCAGTACACTAAAATTTAAACACACTCAGCACGATTCATTTGCACCACAGGTTTGTTGGACAGGACATCTGTTGCTCCCCATGAAGAACAAGAGCCAGCCAGCAATAGGTCGGAATATAATATATAAGTATAATTTAAACAGGTTGGTATTCAACTGAATCAAGGGCCCTGCACTGCGCAGTTTCTTATTACTTACAGTCACGGTGGCACACAGTGTGAAACGACTGCTTTCAGCAAAGATATGGCGCTCACACTCATGGCTTCCGCGAACAGGCGGTGCTCACACTCCCAGGTTCAGTGAACATGCGGCGCCTATGCTCCCGAATTCAGTAAACACGCGGGGCTCATTCTCCCGAGTTCAGTGAACGCACGGCGCTCACACTCCTGAGTGTGCACTAGGGAGTTCTGAGGAACGAAGGGACCTTGGCGTGTGTGTCCATAGGTCTCTGAAGGCGGAGGGGCATGTTAATGGGGTGGTGAAAAAGGCATATGGGGCACTTGCCTTTATCAATCAAGGCATAGATTACAAAAGTAGGGAGGGTATGTTGGAATTGTATAGAACCTTGGTAAGGCCACAGCTGGAGTACTGTGTGCAGTTCTGGTCGCCATATTATAGGAAGGATGTGATTGCACTGGAGGGGGTGCAGAGGAGATTCACCAGGATGTTGCCTGGCATGAAACATTTAAGTTATGAAGAGAGGTTGGATAGACTTGGGTTGTTTTCATTGGAGCAGAGAAGACTGAGGAGTGACCTGATCGAGGTATACAAGATTATGAGGGGCAGGGACAAGGTGGATAGGGAGTAGCTGTTCCCCTTAGTTGAAGGGTCAGTCACGAGGGGACATAAGTTCAAGGTGAGGGGCAGGAGGTTTAGGGGGGGATGTGAGGAAAAACTTTTTTACCCGGAGAGTGGTGATGGTCTGGAATGCGCTGCCTGGGAGGGTGGTGGAGGCGGGTTGCCTCACATCCTTTAAAAAGTACCTGGATGAGCACTTGGCACGTCATAACATTCAAGGCTATGGACCAAGTGCTGTTAAATGGGATTAGGTAGGTAGGTCAGGTGTTTCTCATGTGTCGGTGCAGTCTTGATGGGCTGAAGGGCCTCTTCTGCACTGTGATTCAGCGAACACGCGGCGCTCACACCCCCCGAGTTCAGTGAACACGCGGCACTCACACCCCCCAAGTTCAGTGAACACGCCGCGCTGACTCTCCCAAGTTCGTGACCTTTACCCTCTGAGTTCCTGACCTTTCCACTCTCACTTCCTGATCTTCTCCATGCTTAAATCAGATGCTCGGAAATTCGTTTTGGACAATGCCTAAAGATGGCGCTGCGCTGGGGCGTGGAATGGTTCTCTGGTTTGTCCCTGCCACCATTGTGCCTGTGCTGAATGATGGTTGGCACACTTTGCAATTAATCATTAAGAGAAGCCTGAGATCTGTCAGGTTTTAAGGCTTAAATTCAGCACTTGGTGTACAAACATTAGAAAGGAATACAGAGAGGCAGCATGTGCATAACAAAAACAATTATCTGGTTATTTATCTCACTGTTTTCACAGGACCTTACTGTACATAATGTTTAACAAAAACAGAATTACCTGGAAAAACTCAACAGTCCGGCAGCATTGGCGGAGAAGAAAAGAGTTGACGTTGAGTCCTCATGACCGGGTCATGAGGACTCGAAAAGTCAACTCTTTTCTTCTCCGCCGATGCTGCCAGACCTGCTGAGTTTTTCCAGGTAATTCTGTTTTTGTTTTGGATTTCCAGCATCCGCAGTTTTTTGTTTTTATATATTTATGTACATAATGTTTCCTACATTATAATACCATTGACCAGAAACTGAACTGGACTAGCCACATAAATACTGTGGCTACTAAGTCAGAGGCTGGGAATCCTGCAGCGAGTAACTCACCACCTGACTCCCCAAAGCCTGTCCACCATCTACAAGGCACAGGTCAGACGAAGGGTCATGAGGACTCGAAACGTCAACTCTTTTCTTCTCCGCCGATGCTGCCAGACCTGCTGAGTTTTTCCAGGTAATTCTGTTTTTGTTTTGGATTTCCAGCATCCGCAGTTTTTTTGTTTTTAATCAGAAGTGTGATGGAATACTCTCTACTTGCCTGAGAAAATATTAATTAGCAGAAGTGGGCCATTCGGCCCCTCGAGCCTGCTCCCCCCATTCCATAAGCTCATGGCTGATCTGATTGTGGCCTCAACTCCACATTCCCACCTACCCCCCCACCCCCACACACACAAAGCATGGACTTTCTTGTTAGTCCAGAATCTGTCTAACTCGGCCTTGAATGTATTCGATGACCTTGCTCTCCGGGGAAGAGAATTTCAAACAATCACCACCCTCTGAGATATAAAAAGAAATCTCCTCATCATGCCCTTGGCGATCCCAGACCCAAACCTGAGCCCCCATCCCAAATTCCGGACACCTCCCAAGCCTCCGGACACGTCCCAATTTCCGGGCAGGTCCCCAGGCCAGGCGGCAATGGAGACCAGACCCCAGATACCAGTGCGTCCAGCGGCGGACTCTAACCTACCCCCACCCACCCGCCGGGCCAGCTGACCTCTGGCGGGCCTGGTTCCCCTCTTACCTGGTACGGCCAGATTGGCCAGGGGCAGGGCGCTGAGCGAATGCGGCAGGTTCCCCATCCAGTCTGCATGGGGAGAGCCCGAGCCCGGACCCGAACCCGAGCCCGGAGCCCGCGCCGGCTCCTGCTCCTGCGGAGACTGTGAGCCCCGGAGCTGCAGCATTGCCCGGACAAGCCAAGACCAACCAACCCCGACCATCGGCTCAGCCGAAACCCGGAGCCCAGAGGCGGCGAGAAAGCGAAACGGGAAGTGGAGCCGGAGCTGAACGAAAACACCTTGAAACACCTGGAACAGGAACCACCCTCTGATCCAGTGTCTAATCCTCTAATCCTCTCTGTTCCAAAGGATTACATCTCATTTCCTACTCTCTACTCGAATAAACTGCACAAGTACTTCCGATCCCCAACTCCTATACTCTCTGGGCATTTCTTACCCAGGGAGATCAGCTCCCCAGTCTGCCCAGTACAAAGGGGCTCTATTGTCTTTCTGCTCCTGCCCTTCATTTTGTCTCCCTCCTGTCTTGGTTTCACTGTCCTTCATCCTGGCCTCCTTTTCTCTTGCTGCTGTTTGTAGCTTTTTTTTAACCCCCCCTCTTTTGTTTTTTCAATTGGTCTTTGGAAGTGACTGATTAGTTAAAGCCAACATTTATTGCCCGTTCCTAATTGCCCCTGAGAAGGTGGTAGTTGCCAAATGTCACCTTGAGGATGAGTTAATTGAGTGTATTTGGGACAGTTTCTTAGAATAAATACATTCTTGGACCAACCAGGGAACAGGCTATTTTACACCTCATAATGTGTAATGAGACAGAATTAATTAATTACCTCAGAGAAAAGGATCCCATTGGCAAGAATGATCATTAGCACAGTAGCATTTCATATTCAGTTTCAGGGTGAGAGGTTTTGGGTCTGAAACTAGTGTCTTCAACTTGAATAAAGGCAATTACAAGGGTGTGAAGACAGAGTTGGCTAAAGTGGACTGGGGAAATAGGTTAAAAGGTAAGACAGTAGGGAAGCAGTGGCAGACACTTAAGGAGATATTTCACAACTCTCAACAAAAATATATTCCATTGAAAAAGAAAGACTCCACGTGGAGGATGCATCATCTATACTTAACTAAGGAAGTGAAGGGATGGGTTTAAATTGAAAGAAAATATGTGCAATGTTGCCAAGATTTATGGTCAGCCAGAAGATTGGGAACATTTTAGAAATCAACACAGGATGACTGGAAAGTAATAAAGAGGGAGAAATTAGATTATGAGAATAAAAACAGGCTGTAAGAGCTTCCACAAGTATATAAAATAGAAGAGAGTTGCTAAAGTAATCATTGGCCCCTTAGAGACCGGGAAATTAATACTGAAAAACACAGAAATGACAGAGACTTTAAACAAGTATTTTGTATCTGTCTTCACAGTAGAATGAGGTGATTTTCACTACAAAGTTAGGTTGGAGAAGCTGGGTTTGTTCTCCTTGGAACTAAGAGGATTGAGGGGAGATTTGATAGAGGTGATGACAGGTTTAGGCAAGATCGACAAAGAAAAGCTGTTCCTATTGGCTGATAGTACAAGGACTGAGGACATAGAGTTAAGAATTTGGTTGAGAGATGCCTGAGACCACGCCAGGGGGAGCCATGAGGAAAAACTTTTTAACACAGCAAGTGACAATGACCTGGAACTTGCTGCCTGTAAGGGAGAAGGAAGCGGAAGTGGTGAACGATTTCGAAAGAAAATTGGATGGGCACTTGAGGGAAATAAACTTCCAGGGCTACGGGTATAGTGCAGGGCAATGGGACTGAGAGGATTGCCCTAGGGAGCCAGCTTGGACTTGTTGGGCTGATTGGCTTCTTTCTGTCCTTTTATGACTTATATGACTTTAAGCGGTCAGGAAGTGAGCTACTCATCAGAGTACCCAGGCTTCCCTGCTGTTGCAGCCACGTGGCTGGCTCAGTTAAGTGGGAGAAACCAAGATAGTGATGGTCAGGTAGTCAGAAATGGTGTTACTGTTGAAGGTCAGGGAGAGGTGGCCATTACTTGGCACTTAATTGGCACAAACGCTACCTGTCACATGTCAGACCTTGGTTTTGTCATTCAGTTCCTGCTGTAAACTGACAGGACCAGTTGCAACATGGCTTCCAGCGATTTACTAGCAAATTTGTAATGTTTTTTGTGAAGACAAGGCTTGCAGGAAATTCAGAAAGAGAATGGGGGAGATGAAGGAAAGAAGCTAAATATGAGAAATAAATGGCTGGGACAGACATGTGCTTTGTTGTGGAGCAGACAAAGGGAGACAGATGAACAGGAAAGAAATGGAGGGGTAGACAGCTGTAGCCATTGTGAGGAATTTAGCCATCCCAGACTAATTCATGGTGAAACTATGACAATTGCCGCTGATCTTGTCAGCAAAGATCTAGTGATGTCTAAGAATTTCACCTTCCCCAACATTAATTTGAATCTGGCAACACGCCAAGAAGATCTCCAGGTGTCTGGTAGCAGTAACATCATCAAGCAGGGTAAGGAGCCAATCGCATTGAAGAATGCTCACAGACAGCAAACCTGGAAGTAAAATATGCTAATTATCATTTACTTTTATAGATTTTACAGAAGGAAAGATTGGGACATGTTTGTTAGAAATTGAAATGTTATAAACAAATTCATTTTAATTGTATTTAAAAACAAATGCTTAGAAGTACAGAACTTGAATCTTGCTGAAAAGAGAGACATACTGCCAAAGCTTTTTGTCTCAGACTCATCAGGAAAAATGCAAGAATGCCAAATTTCAAATGATCACAACAATTTGTTAGTGTAGCTATTAGCGCACCATTACAAGGGTCAAGTCAGGAGTATGACTGAATACTCACCTGGATGGAATTAGCCTGGGAATTTTTATCAATCTGTTAAAATGTAAAACTAGTTTTACAGAGAGGTTATTCAGCAGGAAATATGTCTCAGTACACATTAAAAACCCAGTTAAGCTCATTAACAAGATAGGGATTTTTCTGTAGTTTTAACCATCGATATTAGGATGTAAAAATACTTTTTGTCAGCTCAGTAATTTCTAATTGATTTTAATCTATGGCGACTTCAACAGGGCACCTGCTGGAGAAGCATAGAATCACTGACAGCAACCTGTGGACTTATATGGTTAACTGCTCCCTCTCTCCCCTCCACACACTGCCCCCTCTCCCTCTAACACCTCCCTCTCTCCGTTCCCCTTCTCTCCCTTCCCTCCCCACCCCTCCCACTCACTCCCCTCCCCATCTCCCGACCCCTCCGCTCCAGACTCTCTCCCCCCCTTTTACCACCATTTTCTCATCCATCCTTTCCACTCTCCCTCATTCTCTCTCCATGTCTGCTCCACTGGCCATCCTTTCAACCTGTCTCCTCACATGTCTCCTCACTTCCCCTCTCCTCTCTCACCAACTCTCAGCTGTTCCTCCACTTTCCCTCTCCCCTCTCTCCTTGTCATACTCCCCCAGTCGCTCTCTAACTCACACTCTCTCTATCCTACACTCTCAGTATCCCACACTCTTTCTTTTGCACTCTTTCTTTCACTCACTCTCTCTATCACACACACTCTCTATCCCACACACACTCCCTCTATCCCACTCTCTCTCTATCCCACAGACTCTATCCCACACACACTCTCTCTCTCTCTCACTATCCCACACTTTCTCTCAATCTCAGACTCTCTTGCTATCCCACACTCTATCCCACTCTCAATCTCACACACTCTCAATACCCCACACACTCTCTCTCTCTATCTCACTCTCTCTATCCTATACTCTCTCACCCACACTCTCTATCCCACACTCTCTCTATCCCACACACACTCTCTCTCTCTATCCCACACTCCCTATCCCACAGACTCTATCCCGCAGACTCTATCCCATACACACTCTCTTTCTCAATTTCATACTCCCTCGCTATCCCACACTCTCAATATCCCACACACTCTATCTCATACTCTCTATCCTATAGTCTCTCTCTCACACACACACTCTCTATCTCATGCTCTCTCTGTCTCATACTCTCTCTCACACCCACACTCTCTATCCCACACACACTCTCTCTATCCCACATTCTCTATCTCACACACACACTCTCTTTCTCAATTTCAGACTCCCTCACTATCCCACACTTTCAGTCTCACACATTCTCAATATCCCACACAGTTTCTCTATCCTATAGTCTCTCTCACACACACACATACTCTATCTCATGCTCTCTCTATCCCATACTCTCTCTCACACACACTCTCTCTATCCCATAGACTTTATCCCACACACACACTCTCCTTCTCAATTTCAGATTCCTCGCTATCCCACACTCTCAATCTCACACACTCTCAATATCCCACACACTCTTTCTCATTCTCTATCCCATACTCTCTCTCACACTCTCTCTATCCCACAGACTATCCCACACACACTCTCTCTCTCACTATCCCATTCTCGTTCTCTCTATCTCAGACTCTCACTATCCCACTCTCAATCTCACATTCTCAATATCCCACACTCTTAATATCCCACACACTCTTATTTCATATTCTATTCCATATTCTCGCTCTCACACACACACCCTCTCTATCCCACACTCTTACACACTCTCTCACTATCCTCCATTCTCTCTATCTCACACTCACTATCCCACACATGCACTATCTCTCTCTCTCTCTATCTCACTCTCTCGATCCCACACTCTATCGCAAACCCTCTATCTCTATGCCACAATATCTCGTTCTCACTCTCTCTATCCCATTCCCTGTGCCACTTTCTCCCCTTCTCTCCCTGTCACACACCCTCTCTCTCGAACCACCACTCTCGCTGTGTATCCCATTCTCCCCGCTCCTCTCTCTCTCTCAGCTTCTTCCCGTCAGTACTTCCGATATTTTGACTTTCTTTCTCGTCATTGGGGCCGTGGCAGCCACTGTCGATTAGATCCCAGAGTTCACTGCTGGTTAGGACGTATCGCCAGAGGACAGAGAGAAGATACAGTATGGTGAGAGAGTGATACATCAATATATAGATACAGTATGGTGAGAGAGTGATACATTAATATAGAAATACAGTATGGTGAGAGAGTGATACATCAATATATAGATACAGTGTGGTGAGAGAGTGATACATCAATATATAGATACAGTGTGGTGAGAGAGTGATACATCAATATATAGATACAGTATGGTGAGAGAGTGATACATTAATATAGAAATACAGTATGGTGAGAGAGTGATACATCAATATATAGATACAGTGTGGTGAGAGAGTGATACATCAATGTACTGATACAGTGTGGTGAGAGAGTGATACATCAATATACAGATACAGTATGGTGAGAGAGTGATATATCAATATATAGATACAGTGTGGTGAGAGAGTGATACATCAATATACAGATACAGTGTGGTGAGAGAGTGATACATCAATATACAGATACAGTGTGGTGAGAGAGTGATACATCAATGTACAGATACAGTGTGGTGAGAGAGTGATACATCAATATACAGATACAGTGTGGTGAGAGAGTGATACATCAATGTACAGATACAGTGTGGTGAGAGAGTGATACATCAATATACAGATACAGTGTGGTGAGAGAGTGATACATCAATATATAGATACAGTATGGTGAGAGAGTGATACATCAATGTACAGATACAGTGTGGTGAGAGAGTGATACATCAATATATATATACAGTGTGGTGAGAGAGTGATACATCAATGTACAGATACAGTGTGGTGAGAGAGTGATACATCAATGTACAGATACAGTGTGGTGAGAGAGTGATACATCAATATATAGATACAGTGTGGTGAGAGAGTGATACATCAATATATAGATACAGTATGGTGAGAGAGTGATACATCAATATACAGATACAGTGTGGTGAGAGAGTGATACATCAATATATAGATACAGTATGGTGAGAGAGTGATACATCAATGTACAGATACAGTGTGGTGAGAGATTGATACATCAATATATATATATACAGTGTGGTGAGAGAGTGATACATCAATATATAGATACAGTATGGTGAGAGAGTGATACATCAATATACAGATACAGTGTGGTGAGAGAGTGATACATCAATATATAGATACAGTATGGTGAGAGAGTGATACATCAATGTACAGATACAGTGTGGTGAGAGAGTGATACATCAATATATAGATACAGTGTGGTGAGAGAGTGATACATCAATATACAGATACAGTGTGGTGAGAGAGTGATACATCAATATACAGATACAGTGTGGTGAGAGAGTGATACGTCAATGTACAGATACAGTGTGGTGAGAGAGTGATACATCAATATACAGATACAGTGTGGTGAGAGAGTGATACGTCAATATACAGATACAGTGTGGTGAGAGAGTGATACATCAATATATAGATACAGTATGGTGAGAGAGTGATACATCAATACAGAGGTACAGTATGGTGAGAGAGTGATACATCAATATACAGATACAGTATGGTAGGAGAGTGATACATCAATATACAGACAGTATGGTGAGAGAGTGATACATCAATATAGAGATACAGTATGGTGAGAGAGTGATACGTCAATGTACAGATACAGTGTGGTGAGAGAGTGATACATCAATATATAGATATAGTATGGTGAGAGTGTGATACATCAATATACAGATACAGTGTGGTGAGAGAGTGATACGTCAATATATAATTACAGTGTGGTGAGAGAGTGATACGTCAATATATAGATACAGTATGGTGAGAGAGTGATACACCAATATGTAGTTACAGTATGGTGATATGACACAACATGTACAACAGCCTCACAAGTTAATTCATAGTGACACTGTGAGAATGATCAATATAATTCTCATGCACATACAGTCTGTCTATATTATTCAGTGGGAAAGAATTCATTAGTGGCATGCATGGTGTAGCGGCTGCCATACAGATTAGGTAGTTGTGGTTTCGATCCCTGACCTTAGTCAGTCTGGATCTTGAAGGATAACCAAGAGCACATTAGTTGATGCGGTACCATAGTCTCATCCCTTCTCAATGATTCCGTGGCCTTCTGTGTAAGACTTGCATTTGAGAATATTTTGACTTAATATCCAGGTTCCTAACCCAGCAGATCTTCAATAGCGTGTGAGAGGAGACTGGGAATCTGTGAGAAAAAGGCTAGACAAAGAAAATATTGTGGGAGGGAGTGGGGTGTTTCTTATTGGTGGCTGTGACCATCTAAGTGTTACTTTATTACAACTACTGTTTTGATAAAGAGCAGGGTGATCATTTAAAGGACAGGTGCGACAGGAGGTCACCTCCACAAGTGCTTATTGATGATTTAAGGAGTGATTGCACAATGTTCAGGCCAATCAGTGCATTAACCCCGTGTTTTCCTTTGCAGGTTGTTGGACTGGTGGCATCCCGCGGAAGCCTGGCTCTGCTTTCAGTGCCAGTCTTTGCACAGAGTGACAAACAAGAGAAAGCACTTCTCAAGATTGACCAAGTAAATGTGCTTGTGTTGTTATTAAATGCATTCGTTCCTTATCCAACTTAGTTAGGAAACTGGATATTTAACTTTTGTCGGTGAGAGCATCACAGGAATTTGAATATCACCTCAACATCTCCCTCAGGAACATCCCATAGCACTTTGTACCACAAGGGTCATTAATGTCAATCATCAGAATGTCACCCCTGTTAAGTAAGACCAAAGTTCTCATTGGTATCTGATTCTTCATTTATCTTGCTTTAAGTTCAACTTCCCTAATTTTCCAGGCTCCACAATTGGTAGCTAAGCTATGCTTTCACCTGCTTAGACCCTAAACTCACTCGAACTCTCCACTTTGCCACCTCTCTCTCTCCTTTAAAATGCCCCATAAAACATACCTGATTGATTAAGCTTTTGGTCATTTGACCGTATATCACCATGTATGGCTCAGTATCAGGTTTTACATGGTAATGCTCCCACAAAACTCCTTGGTGTTAATGTTGTGACAATTACGTTGTTAAGGTTTGTTAATGTCAATTATATTGTTATGGTTAAGAGAAACAGGTGATGGGTATTAATTGTATTTGTGGACATATAAATAGGGGATGGCTGGGACACTGAGTTGAGCAGCAAGAGTGCTGTGAGGCTGAACAAGTCAATAAATTCTATCAGTAAAGAAAAACTCTTATGTTTTGGTTTCAGCTTCTCCGACTGCTTGGATCCTATTAACATTTGGGATGCTTTACTGCATTAACAGTGCTATATAATTGCAAGTTGTTGCTGTTAATCCATATTAAATCAATTTGAATAATATCCATTCAGAAATTATTCTGCCAACAGCCAGAGTATAGGGAGGGAATCCTCAGGAAGACCATATTAGGGAAGCCATGAGTCAGTTTTTTCCCAAATCGGAGGCTAGGAGATAAACTAGTCCCAGACCCTCCTCTGATTCCAAGTCCCTATTTGAGCTGGCCTGATGCCTTCATGTTGCTCTGAATGCTTGCCCTTCTCCCCTGTCATGTCCTATACCGAGTACACATGCCTTCTCACCCCTTGACCTTTCTTTCTCCTTCTCGCAGCATCGCAGCTCCTGGTCACACCCATCCTCAGTTGATACTCATAGAATAAAACATTACAGATATATACATCCTAACTTGACTCACACCCTGTGTCACTAAGTGTCTCTTTACATGTGCTCAAATAACCATCCAGTGAATGCCCTCCACCTGTATATACTTAATCTCAACTGATACAGTTTGAGCAACTCAAACTGTCTAAATAGAGAGGAAAATATGCAGTCTTTTTCTACCCACTTGATTTTTCCTATGTGTCTCCAAATGAGATCTTCGCTTTTAGTGATCGTATAGAAGAGTTCAACAAAATTAATTGTGAAATAATTGCTGCTTCTACAGACTCCCATTTTGCTTATTTGGCTTGGTTCAACACGCCAAGGAAGCAAGGAGGACTTGGCCTAACAAAAGTGCCTTTAGTGTCAGACCTCCGTTGTACGATCTGTGTAGGTTATGGTATCTTAAAAGATGATGAAGGTGTTGCTTTCTGAGGTTTGTGCATCATTGATAATACTGGTGTCCTATGTCAGATCGTGATCAACGATCTGCCTGTTGGGCATTCAGTGGATGAGGTCATGAGGCTGGTTTAAGCATTCCAATTTACAGATGAGCATGGTGAAGTTTGCTCTGCTAATTGGAAACCTGGTGCTGACACCATCACACCTGATGTAGAAAAGAGCAATAATTACTTTGCGAAACAGAAATAGCTTCCAGTTTATGTATGGTTCATTGTAATCAATATGGGATGTTAATTGTGTGGCTGAAATAAAGAGTTGTTTTTAGTGAGCAGGTATTTTGCTGCTGTTTGCTGAGACCAAAACTGATAGGTGTGAGGGTACTTTTTATGCATTGAAGCTCTCTGCAAAGAGCCTTGCTTGATGAGACATGGATCGGAGATTTGGCATGGAGATGAATCTGCCCAATTTGTGCGCTCCTGGTTTTCCAGTGATTAATTTCAATCACTGGAAAATCAAGAGGCTGTGGATTGGGTGTGCTTATCGCTGTGTCTGATTTTCCAGTTGTTGGCCTTGTGGAGTGAAGCAAAGTCCAGGAGCAAAGTCTTGCAAAGTTTACCCTGTGTCTGACAAAATCACATCCAACTTGTTTATTAGTTCTAATGAATGTTCTCTTCTGTAGTTAAAATGCTCCATTGGTTTCATAGGTGTTGGAGCATAGTAATGACTTTGAATAAACCAATGCTGTTTGAGTAAAATTCATTGCTTATTTTGTGCATTTGTCAGTGAAAAAATTAAGCTTGGAAAAAAAAATCTCTCCATCCTTGGTTTGCAGTTGTCACTTTATACGACCCCGGCTGAAAATTATCGATTTGTGGAGGCAAAGCCAAGCCTGCTGGAAGAGAGGATCTCTGAGCTCCGAAAATTAGCTGGACCATATACCACTGGGCTCCAGGTATTGCAGATTTCTCACAATCTATCTTCTGCGAGCGAGCATGAAATTCTATGAAGCCACTGCCTATCTCTGTGCTCAGCTCACATTTTCTGCCCTGGTTGGTTCTTCCAGGGATGGGAATGACAATTGCAGTTTTATTCTGAAAAAAAAACACTCATCTCAAGATCATTTGGGGACATTGGATGTTTCTTGTTTGATAATTTTTTGGGATAGTCAAGAATTTGTTTTAATATGGGCTGCTACCATTATTCCTTGGACTCAGAGGTAATGTTATTCATGGATCCAGATCCCACTGAATAAGGCATTCACTCCAAATGGTGGTTTCACTAAGGAGTTCCTGAATCCAAGCATTATAACTTTAACTGAGGAGATGGTGGCGTAGTGGTAATGTCACTGGACTATTAATCCAGAGGCTAACAATCTCGGTATATGGGTTCAAATCCCATGAAGGCAGCCAGTAAAGTTTAAATTTAATTAATAAATTTAGAGCTAAGAGGTAGACTCAGTAATGGTGAGCATGACAACTATCACTAATTGTTGTAAAAACCCATCTGGTTCACTAATGCCATTTAGGGAAGGAAATCTGCCATCTTTACCCTGTCTGGCCTACATGTGACTCACATCGTCTGAAATGGCCTAGTAAGCCTCTCAGTTTAAGAGCATTTCAGGATGGGCAACAGATGCTGGTCTTGTCAGTGACACCCACATCCCCTGGAAGAATAAATTTTAGAAAAACTTTTGAGAACTCTTGTTTTGCTTTTCTTTGGTTTGACAATGGCCAAACACATAAAATAGACATCCTCATAACTAACTCGCTGTTTGATAAAATGGCCTTTCTCCTTTGACGTTCTAATGAATACGCTCACTGTCAAATATTGTAACACTAATCCCTTCCTTAACTTCATGATCAATGTCAGTGGATAGAAGGAAAAGATATTGCAGCTGATAATTCGAGAGCAGGTTGTGAAGAGCTGGTGAGTTCTTTCTCACTAAGATTGAGACCAACATTTAGCTGCCTCTGCTGTTTGACCCCCTTCCTCCCGCCATCCCCATTCTATCTCCTCCGGCGCCCTGAATCTGAACCTGTCAAGTATCTACGCCAGCTCCTTCCAGTCACTTCTCAACTCAACTCACCCGTGAGACTCTCATGCCACTCCCTCAGTTCCACTCCCATTGATCACTCAGCTTCCCTCTGTGAACCTCCCCACCACTGTCCTTGCCAGCTGAAATGGTTCTCTCTTCTCAAGCACTGTCCCCACCCTTTCAAAACCAGTGTCGTCACCACCTCCCTCTACCCCCCCACCTCCTCAAGTATGTGTCACCCTGGATGGAATTTAATCCAGCCCGTAGCAGTGGGAGCAATGGTAGCTGAGCCCACCTAATTGTGGGCGAGACCCCATGTCAGTCTCCCAGCAGCAACATAACTGTCCCCGATTGCTGGGAGGGCGGAAGGGGCTGGAGTGGGATTCCTGGCTGCCATTGGAGAGATGTCAGATAGATTCATTAATGAGCCATTTGACACCCAGTTTCCCTGAGCCCACTGCAATTCAGTAGTGGCCCAGGGATTGAATGGAGGCTGCACAGCTTTCCCACGACTCCTGAAGGCTGTGCCCTGCAAACCCTATCAGGTTTGCCAGTGGCCTCCAAGGGGAGCTCCCTCATCATCAAGCATTCTTGTTCCGGGTCAGGAGCCGTGCATCAGGAGGGCCGGGGGCACTCAAAGCCTCCCCCTTGCTCCCGGCCCACTCCCTTGTCCGCAACCCCCACCCCACGATCTCCATCCCAATCTCACATACCTTTGGCCTGGGGCCCCTTGGTTATCCTGGGCCTTTGGTGGACGTATTGCCAGCAGCTGCCATTGCTCCTGGGGGCGCTCACGTCTAGGAGGATCTACCGGCCTCTGATTGGTCAGCAACTCTCAGCAGGCATGATTTACATTGCTAGGGTCCTAACTTCCAGGGAAGGCCCGATAGTGGCAGCTTAAGTGCCTGAAGGTCGGACGTTCCCTACGGAACTGACAGGTGTTTCCTGGCAGTTCTCCGACTGGTAGGTGAATCCCCCATTGGACTGATTAAATTCCACCCCCATTTCCAACCTTCCTTCCCACTCCAAGATCCTTGAATGTGTTTTTGATTTGTGCTTGCATCTCTATAGAGTTCTACATTTGAGCTCTGCAGTCAGGTATCCACTTCTGCTGCAGCTCTGAAACAGTCCTAACTGAAGCCAGGAATGATATCCCGTGAGAATGGGATCATGGTACATGCCCCTTCCTCATCCTCCTGGCCCTTGCTGCAGCCTTCGACATTGTCAATCACACCATCTCTTTCCAAAGCCTCCTTTCATTGGCCAGCTCAGTGGTAGGTTCCTCATTTGGCTCCACTCTTACTTATCCAACCAGAGCCAGAACATCTCCAGCAATGGCTTCTCTTCCTTCCCACATACCCCCCCCCCCCCCAATGATTTCTCCTTGGCCCCTGCTCTTCCTTATCGACATGCTAGCCCTTTGGAGACATTAGCTTCAGACAAAGGGTCAGTTTCCACATGTACTACTCTCCTGCTTCGTCAACCCTATTCTCATTAAACTGCTGACCACCCATTTTCCCTTGCTGCTTTCCATCTGAGCCAATATTGTTAATGATTCTCTCTTCAGGTGCTGTCTCTTTTTCCTTCAAATCTGTCGGGATCATCTGCTGCTGAAAATCTCATAGACTTGACCATTCCAACACACTCCTGGCTGTTCTCCCGCTTTGTGCACTCTGTAAATTTGAGGTCATCCAAAACTCTGCTGTCTTTGGCCTAACTCTCACCAAATCCCATTCCCCAAACACCCCTGTGCTCTCTAATCTACACTGGCTCCTGGTCAAGCAATGTCCTGATTTTAAAAGTCTCATTCTTTTTTTCCACTCCCTCCATGGCCTCATCTTACTTTATCTCTGTAATCTCCTCCAGCTTCACAACCCTCTGAGAGATCTGCACTCATCTAATTCTGGCCTCTTGTGCATCCCCAATTTTAATTGCACCTCCATTGGTGGCTGTGCCTACAGCTGCCTGGGCCCCAAGGTCCAGAATTCCCTCCTAACTCTCTCAGCCTCTCTACCTCACTTTCCTAAGACACTCATTAAAATCTACCTCTTTGACCAGGCTTTTGAAAACCTGGCCTGATAGCTCCTGACGTGGTTCGGTGCCATTTCTTAATTTGTAACACTGTGAAGCATCTTGGGACTTTTTTTACATTAAAAGTAGTTTATAAGTATAAGTTGTGTTGTCATCGTTCCTCAAACTATCGTCCTATCTCCAACCTCCTTTTGCTCTCCAAAGTGCTTTATCATGTTACCACCTTCCAAATCCATGCCCATCCTTCCCAGAACTCCAAGCTTGAATCCCTCCAATCAGGTTCCCGCCCCTGTCACAGTACAGAAACAGCTCTTATCTGAGTCACAAGTGACATCCTCTGTGACTGAGACAGGGTAAACTTTTCCTCTTCCTTTTTCTTGATCTGTCTGCAGCCTTTGACCACACCATGCTCCCCCAACCCCTCTCCTCTGTCACCCAGCTGGGTGGGAATGCTCTCACCTGGTTCCATTCTTATCTGTCTAATCGTGGCCAGAGAATCACTTGCAATAGCTTCTCTTCCTGCTCCTGCACCATTACCTCTGGTGTTCCGCAGGGCTCTATCCTTGGCCCCCCTCCTATTTTTCAAATAAATACTCCCATTTAGTGACATAAATCGACAACACAGCATTAGTTTTCACATGTACACTGATGACTCCCAGCTCTACCTCACCACCACCTCTCTCGACTCCTCCTCTGTCTAAATTCTGACTGCATCTCCAATATCCAGTACTGGATCAGCAGAAATTTCTTCTGATTAAATATTGGAAAGACTGAAGCCATTGTTTTTGATTCTTGCTCCAAACCCCATTCCCTAACTACCGACTTCATCCCTCTCTCTGCATGAGACCAAACCAGATAGCTTACAACATTGGTTGTCATATTTGATCACCTTTTCGAGCCATCACAAAGACCACCTATTTCCACCTCCTTAACATCTCTCGACTTCACCAGTGTCCAGCTCACCAGCTGCTGAAACCCTCATTCAGTCCCTTCATTACCTTAATTTCCTCACTCTTTTTAGCCCTTTTTTAATTCACCCACAGGATGTGGTTGTTGCTGGCTAGGCCAGCATTTATTGCCCATCCCTAATTGCCCTTGAGAAGGTGGTGGTGAGCTGCCTTCTGGAACTTCTGCAGTCCATGTGGTGTAGGAATACCCACAGTGCTATTAGGGAGGGAGCTCCAGGATTTTGACCCAGCAACAGTGAAGGAACAGAGATATATTTCCAAGTCAGGATGGTGAGTGGCTCAGAAGGGAACTTCCAAATGGTGGTGTTTCCATGTACCTGCTGCCTTTGTCCTTCCAGATGATAGTGGTCATGGGTTTGGAAGGTGCTGTCTAAGGTGCCTCAGTGAGTTCCTGCAGTGAATCTCGTAGATGGTACACACTCCTGCTACTGTGTGGCGATGTTGGAGGGAGTGAATGCTTGTGGATGGGGTGCCAATCGAGCAGGTTGCTTTATCCTGGATGGTGTCAAGCTTCTTGAGTGCTGTTGGAGCTGCACTCATCCAGGGAAGTGGAGATTATTCAATCACATTCCTGACTTGTGCCTTGTAGATGGTGGACAGGCTTTGGGGAGTCAGGAGGTGAGTTACTTGCCACAGGATTCCTAGCCTCTGACCTGCTTTTGTAGCCAAAGTATTTATATCTCTAGTCCAGTTCAGTTTCTGGTCAATGGTAACCCCCAGGATGTTGATAGTGGGGGATTCAGTGATGATAGTGCCATTGAATGTCCAGGAGAGATGGTTAGATTCCCTCTTGTTGGAGTGGTCATTGCCTGGCACTTGTGTAGCGTGAATGTTACTTGCCACTTGTCAGCCCAAACCTGGATATTGTCCAGGTCTTGCTGCATTCGGACATGGACTGCTTCAGTATCTGAGGAGTCGCAAATGGTGCTGAACATTGTGCAATCATCAGCGAACATCCCCACTTCTGACCTTATGATGGAAGGAAAGTCATTGACATAGCAGCTGAAGATGATTGGGTCTAAGACACTCCCCTGAGGTTGTCCTGCAGTAATGTCCTGGAACTGAGATGATTGACCTCCAACAATCACAACTATCTTCATTGTGTTAGGTATGACTCCAACCAGTGGAGAGTTTTCCCCTGATTCCCATTGACTCTAGTTTTGCCAGGGTTCCTTGATGCCACACTTGGTCAAATGTTGGTTATCCTTGATTTCTGGTGTGTAATTTGGGCCTTCTACTAGGGAGACAGACACAAAATATTTGTTCACTGTCTGTCGTTTCCTTGTTCCCCATGATAATTTCTCCTGTCTCTGATTGTAAGGGACCAACATTTACTTTAGTTTCTCTCTTCCTTTTTGTATACTTACAGAAGCTCTTATAAAAGCATCAGATGAGTCATGGATGTAGTTGGGGAGAGACTGGATAAGGGGAGTAAAATAAAGAGATAAGAAGTAATCAGTTCAGTGGGGCAGGAACAGGCTGAAATGATGGGTCTACCAGGACAGGCCTGTTTGTGGGTTTTGGGAAGGAGGTAGAAGCGGGCTGTTCAGGTTTGAGGGACTATGAGGTTGGAGACTGTGGAAGGAAGATCTCCAGAGGAGATTAGGTCAGTGACAGTCCTGGAAACAATGGCTTGATGTTTGATTGTGGGGTCACAGTTCAGGGATGTGTAGGAGGAAATGACTGAGAATTGGCATTCAGCCTCTGAAAGGTGGAGGTTGCTACATCAGACCCCCCTTGTCAGTGGGTTTTATAATTTCAGGGTTATACCTGAGAGAATGGAGTGCAGCAAGTTCGGACAGAGACAGATTAGAGTGAGTGAGGGGAGCAGGGGAATGGAAAGAGCCAATATCACAATAGCAGTACTAAATAAAAAGGTCAAGAGAGGGTAATAAGTTAGAGGGAGGAGTCCAGGTGGCAGGAGAATATTGGAGTCGGGTGGAAGTGTCTGCTGACCGGGGGAAGACTCCTGGCTAAAGAAGTGGATGTGGAGGTGAAGGCAATGGAAGAAGAGTTCAACATCATGCTGAGTACGAAATTCATTGAGATGGGGGAGTAAGGGGGTAAGGCTGGGTGTTTTGCTGAGGACAGATCATTCAGGGTCAGAAAGGGGAAGGTTAGAGGGTATCGTGAATATGACAAGAGGTGAGATTAAATGAAGGGATGGGGTCAGAGGGAAGTGAACAGGAAGAAAGATCTGGAGGGGTGTTGGTACCCACGAGTTGTTGAAGTTTGCAACCTTTAACACCTGTAAGGAAGAGAAAAAATTTTTTGCTAAAGCATCAGAGAAGACAATGTTTGAAGTGAAACTGCAGAGCAGGACAGGTTTGAGATAGAGTGAGTCGGTGCTGTTGAAGTTAGAGGTCGAGTGTGTTCATGTAGCAGCGCATGGCACTGGGTATGGATCGCAAGGTATGGTGAGAACTGAAGAGTGTTGAATGTCCAGGAGATACATGTAATCATGGGTGGATCTGAAAGATGAAGGGTGAATCTCAGTGCAATCCATGTGCAATAAGTCAGAGCCGGAGACGGTTACTGAGAAAAAAGATGTGAAAATGGGAAATAAAAACAGAAAGTGCTGGAGAAACTCAGCAGGTCTGGCAGCATCTGTGGAGAGAGAGAGAGAGACAGAGTTAACATTTCCAGTCCATGTGACTCTTCTTCAGAGCTCAAGACATTAACTGTGTTTCACTCTCCATCGATGCTATCAGATCTGCTGAGTTTTTTCAGCGTTCTCTGTCTTTATTTCAGATTTCCAGCATTAACAGTATTTTGCTTTTATTTTGATGTGAAAATTGGTTTTGGTCGATGCCTGATCAAATAGAAAAAGGGAAATAGAAAGCAATAAAGGTGAAGAAGGAATTGAAATTCAGTTGGAGAGAAGAGCAGAATTTCTTCAAGGTATTGGTTGGGTATTTCCAGCATTTTCTATATTTATTTCAGATTTACAGTATTTTGCTTCTAGGAGACAAGGCTGAATTTGCATGCTTGAGAGAAATTAAAGTTAGTTTGGATGTTTCAGTGATTGTCTACTCCTAATCTGGTTGATGTGGCTCAGTTCATTTGAGCTCGGCAGGGTTGGCAGCCAGGGGAATCTACTGAGATCTGAGATCTACTGAGATCTGCTTCTTGCAGTCAGAGTTAACAAAAAGGTGAGAGAAAGAAAAATCCTACATGCTCACAGTCATGCTTTTGAAAACAGAAGCTCCTCGGTTTTGCTTTGGTCAGTCAGTCTCAACAAAGACAAAGAAGATTTTTTTTGCCGAGCTTAAGCAAGGTGACCCACTGATGTGGGGAGATGTAATGTGGTCACTTTCTTTGTGTTATAGTAATGCAACTTCCTTTATCATGAATTCCCTTATCTGTGCAAGTCTTTGCACACCAAGTCACCCATCGTGGGCCCAAATGCTTGCAGTTTTATAAAGAAAAAATAGAAACCAATTTTAAAGAATGCTGAAAGAAAAACCACCTAAATGAAGTAAAAAATAAGGTGTCTATGACGTATTTCTTGCGTATGCATCACCTGCCATTGTTTGCACATGGATGTTCCTTGTTGCTGCAATTTAATTCCTGATCACAGTCCACCTCCATTGTCAGGAAGATATAATAATTCTCATAAATGTTATTGGAATTTATTGTAAAATAGAGTAATAGTGGGATGTGTCTATATGTGCGTGTGTGTGTGTGTGTGTGACTTAATTGAATTAGAGGCAGCTAGTCGGGGTGCTCTGATGTAAGATGAGAAGTGAGGTTTGAAGCTTGATTAGGTAAACATGGAGAAGTTTAGAAACATGGGTGTCAAGGGAATATTTGCTTTTTTAAATAAACTAGGCTAAATTGTTTTCAAAAGAGGGAGTGAAATGTGTCACCTTAGCCAGGTGAAGTTTAGAAAGAGTGTGTTTATTTTTCCCAAAGATTACTGGTAAAACTTAGTGCTATGAGAGATTTTTATTATCAGAAAGATAAAGTCCAAAGGCATAGTGAAACGATGGGAATTTGCATTCAAAGGGGAAAATATGTATAAAGCTGTGTGTAAGGAGAGGCATTTTGAGATCTAGTAAGGGTGAAAGCCTTCAGCATCTGTCCCTGAAGCTGTTATCTTCAAAGGACTGAAGTTAAGAAAACTCACTTTGAATTCGACTTGTTCAGGGTAGCATGTTTCTTTGCCTGGGTCTTTTAAAATCTGTGTATCTTACTGTTGCCTTAACGAAAGTGTAACTGGGAGTTAGATTGATTAAGGGATTTAGAAGTTATCACAGTAGTAATTTGTAGATCTATGTATGTATTTAAAATCATTTCTCCTATTAATAAATGTTTAATCTAGTATTGTAAAAACGTATAAGACTTGGTGGTCTTATTACTACTGAATTCAAGGCATGCATCTTGAAATATATACAAACTGCAAAACAAATTGTGGCAGTTGTTTCAAGTTTCTCTTTGGGATTTGAACAACTCAGCATTTACCAACGGCTGTACCATAGCATCTACTCTCAAGTAAAGCACTGTAAGTGTGACAAGTTTTACATTTTTCCTGTTTTATTAAACAGTTTCTGCAATAAATTTCTCTTTAAATTTATTAAATACATAGTTTTTATTGCCCTCGATCCTTTGTATATGTCAAATTTTAGGACGGCTGGAATCTATCTAATTGACTTCCATTGTAAAGTATGTTTGTTGTTCATGATTTTGCTGCTTGGAAGGTTTTGCGAATGTAACCCCTGTGAACAGTGGGATTTTATTGTATTACATAGGCTTTTCAGCACGAACACAGACCACTTAGTAAAACTGGTCCATACTGGTGTTTCTGCTCCTTAACCTTCTTCATTTAGCTCCATCAGCATAATCTTCTTTACATGTGCAAATTGTGCTGATTAAATTAAGTGAGTCAACTATAATTGTTATAAAAACAAAAAACTGTGGATGCTGGAAATCCGAAACAAAAACAGAATTACCTGGAGAAACTCAGCAGGTCTGGCAGCATCGGCGGAGAAGAAAAGAGTTGACGTTTCGAGTCCTCATGACCCTTCAACAGAACTGAATGAATGTTGTTGTTGCAAGGCTCCTTAGGCAGTACCTTCCAAACCTGTGACATCTACCAATAGAAGGACAAGGCAGCTGGCACATTGGAACACCACCATTTGCAAGTTCCCCTCCAAGCCTCTCACCATTCTGATTTGGAAATATATCGCCGTTCCTTCACTGTTGCTGGGTCAAAATCCTGGAACTCCCTCCCTAACAGCACTGTGGGTGTACCAAACCACATGGACAGCAGGCGCTGAAGAAGGCAGCTCACCACCACCTTCTCAAGGATAATTAGGGGTGGGCAATAAATAATGGCCTTGCCCAAAAATGAATAAAAAAGTGTTCAATCCCTATGAAATTAAATAACTTAACAAATTAGATCTGATCTTCTCTTACCAAGTGTCCGCTCAGTCCACATAAAGATTAAAAGAAAACATGTTAAGGTCTCTTTTGAGTTTACAAAATTGTCTCTGTGGATCAAGGTAGAGGTGAATTGTTACATCCCCTGAGTTACACAGCATACATATACATATTGGGCAGCTTGGATCAGTTCCAGAACATAAGGGACCTGGGTCCACTTATAGCTGCAACTCATGCCACTGAATCTGAGAAGATACGTGTAGCAGATCTAAATTTGTAACAGGGACACTAGCCAGAGTGCTTTGACAAGAAAACATAACGGAGAACAATTCTCACAGTGTGACTTTCATTTTTACGTGTAGAGTGAGGACGAGGTTGAAGAACATAATTGAAGATTTTAAATTCCCCTTTGTCAGATTTTTCTTTCCTTATTTATGATTGTTTTCTCCTAGGCTGCTTATACAACTGTGAAGCCTAAAGTAGAAAAGACGGTTCAGATCGGTAAAGGTAAGAATCGCTCAGAGTTCTGTGCTTCTCCTCCACGCTTTGTACAATTTACTTTCATACCACTGACCACGCCACAGCTGAGTTTTCAGTGGAAGACTCCTCCTCTGAACCTGCCGATTGGTGCTGGAGGTCAGTGCAGTGTGGGTTACAGATACAACTTACTGACTAGTGGGCTTTTCTTCATGTCTTTGTATTGCTGGACTCTTTGACAGTGGATCACAGATCATAACCAACCTTACTCCAATTCTCATGTGTATTTGTGGGCATGTTCTTTTTGTTGATGACAAGCCTTGCTGGGATTGTGTCCCCCATACGTAACCTTTTCTTTTAAAGTAATTCTGTGCAGTTAAGAATTTTCCCTTCTCGCTAGCTCCTTTCTGAACTTCCAATTTTGGTGGCGCTCTTATTTGTAGAGGAGGTCTTGTGGTTCCTGCCTCTGAGCCAGAAGCTCTTGCTTCAAGTCCCACTCCAGGACGTTATGGCCAAACGTGTTGAGTTTCAAGCTCTAAATCCATCCAACACACCTATAGCAGGCAGTGCAAGCAGGAGAGTCTCCAGGTCAGCCATGCTTGATGTTCAGTGGCGTCCCTCAAGCTATTGCATCTGGCAACGGGCTAGTGACCTGTTCCAGGAAAAGCTAGCTATGGAAACAGATGTAAGCATGTGTTTTGTCTGCTTCGTGTCACTAGGCGTGGGAGAGGTCTGAGTTCTTGATAGAACCAGGGATCTGCACTGAGACACAGCCCTCAGGCTGAGAAAGTGTCTGTTGTAAAGTATCTCAACAGGACATCACATGGGCTCTCCTTGTGCACTGTGAATCCAATCATAGAGACTCTCCATGCCCGCTCTTAACACAATCTCAAGATGTATCCCCGCACATGCTGAACTCCAATCACAAATCATATTCCTCTGGTCTTCAGTTTACCCCTCAGTCTGAGGCTCAGTTTTGGGCCTGTATCAGTGTAAGGTTACCAAGCTTTCAGTTATCTGGCTCACATTTATGTACTCCATATCTAGTCAGACTGAACTCACCACTGAGAATATGGGAGTGCTGAGTAATCAGTGCACCATACTGTATTCTTTATACAGTAAATAGTTGGGTAACTGAGAACATTGCGGGGCTGATGGACTCTGATTTGTAGATGTTTTGATTTGCCTTTGGTAGATGGATATACCTTTCTGAAGAACCCACCAACTGGATTCTACCCACGTGCTGGAGTCATTGCACTTGCTGGAGTGACAGGCCTTTTTCTCGCTGGAAGGGGTAGGAGCTGAAGAAACATTTAGTTCAGATGCAATCTGGTGTTTTACATTGTGTAGTCCATGGGGAAACCACAGTTTTTAATCACAGTCATGACATTACCACAGAGGAGCTTGAGGATCAAAGAAGGCAAGAGAGGCCTTTCAGCCCATCCTGGCTGATTCATCCAAAGCATTAAACAACAACATTATCCCAGCTCACTGTCTCTTGAATGAGTCCAAAGTTACAATATGAACATATGAGCAATGATGGAAAGGAAATGATCCTATGGTCCATCCAATCTGTTTGACACAACTGCCATTCCTTACACATCAGCTGCTCTGTCCACCCCATCAGAAGTCATATAACTGGAGAGGTGAACAAAACAGCTTAAAAAAACCCAAGACAGTTAGTGGGCAGAACTGGAAAACTCTTCAACCCTCTTAGACAATCAAAACTAGTCCAGAAGCCCATTCTAGTCCAGCCCAGGGATTATTGCAAAGGGGTGGATTTCCTCGGAGATTTCTGCTGCTGTGCTGTCTAATTCCTTAGCCGCCAGCAACGTCTGGACAATTAGAAATCCAGATGTGGCTAATTACATTTCTCATAAGTAAATTAACACTGAATAATAGATACCCTCATCAGGCCTGTGATTTCAACATTCAATCAAGGTGAACTTTAATCTTTCTGTGCACCTGTTGATAAAATGGAAAGAGGAAGAGTAGAGTGTGCGAGCGTTATTTTGTGCAAGTGATCATTGTGGCTGCTTCACTTCCTTGGTTACTAAATGGTAGCTGACATTCAGGAAACACATCGGCAAAGTGGGTTTATCGGTCTTGTGTGTGAGGTGCTTTTGACTAAAATTCCTGCATGGGGCTACAACAGAGTCACAGTAAAACAGTGGTCGGGATTTTCCCGCTCTGCCCTACTAGAAGATCCCGCTGGCGGCTGGGACCAGAAAGTCTCGGCCAGAGTCGTGGTGAAACAGAGTCACTGTAGCCTTGCCTGGGGCCAGTCAGAAATACTATAGTACAGCCTAGTAGCCTGACAAACCTTGGAAGTATTGCTCTGGATGTATAACAACAACTTATGTTCATATAGCTCCTTTAATGTAATTAACTGTCCCAAGGCGCTTCACAGGTGTATTATAAAACAAACTGTGACACCGAGCCACACAGGAGACATTAGGTCAGCTGACCAACCATGTTCAAAGGTAGGTTGTAAGGAGTTTCTTAAAGGAGGAAAGCAAGGTTGAGAGGTTTAGGGAGGGAATTCCAGAGCTTGGGGCCCAAGCAGCTGAAGCCATGGCCGCCAATGGTGGAGTGATTACAACTGGGGATGCGCAAGAGGCCAGAATTAGAGGAGTACAGATATCTGAGGGTTTTGGAGCAGGAGGCGATTACAGAGATAGGGAGGGGCAAGGCCAAGGAGGGATTTGAAAACAAGGATGAAAATTTTAAGATCACGACTTTGCTTGACGGGGTGTCAGTGTAGGTCAGAGAGCACAGGGGTGATAGAGAATGGGACTTGGTGTGAGTTCAGATCTGGGCAGCAGAATTTTAGATGACCTCAAATTTATGGAGGGTAGCATGTGGGTGTGTGTTGGACTTGCCAAGGTAACCAAGGCATGAAGGGGAGTTTCAGCAGCAGATGAACTGAGAGAAGGGTGAAGTCCATCAATATTATAGAGGTGGAAATGGGCAGTCTTACTGATGAGGTCAAAAGCTCAACTTGGGGTCAAACATCACACCAAGGTTACAGACAGATTGGCTTAATCTCAGACTTGTTGCCAGGGACAGGGATGGAGTCCTTAGCTGGAGAATGAAGTTTGGAGTGAAAACGATGGCTTCAGTCTTCTCAATATTTAATTGGAGAAATTTCTGTTCATCCAGTACTGGATGTCGGAGAAGCAGTCCGAATTTAGACAGAGGAGGAGTCGAGAGAGGTGGTGGTGAGGTAGAGCTGGGTGTCGCCAGTGTACATGTGAAAAAACTAACACTGTGCCTTCGGATGATGTTGCCGAGGGGCAACATGTAGGTGAGAAATAGGAGGGCATCAAGGATAATCACTGGGGGACACCAGAGCTAACGGTGCAGGAGCAGGAAGAGAAGGCGTTACAGAAGTAGGGAGGTCATGTTGGAGTTGTATAGAACCTTGGTGAGGCCATAGCTGGAGTACTGTGTGCAGTTCTGGTTGCCACATTATAGGAAGGATGTGATTGGTGGGGGTGCAGAGGACATTCACCAGGATGTTGTCTGGGATGAAACATTTAAGTTATGAAGAGAGGTTGGATAGACTTAGGTTGTTTTCATTGGAGCAGAGAAGACTGAGGGGTGACCTGATCGAGGTGTACAAGATTATGAGGGGCATGGACATGGTGGATAGGGAGGAGCTGTTCTCCTTAGTTGAAGGGTCAGTCACAAGGGGACATAAGTTCAAGGTGAGGGGCAGGAGGTTTAAGGGGGGATGTGAGGAAAATCTTTTTTACCTGGAGGATGGTGACGGTCTGGAATGCGCTGCCTGGGAGGGTGGTGGAGTTGGGTTGCCTCACATCCTTTAAAAAGTACCTCGATGAGCCCTTGGCACATCATAACATTCAAGGCTATGGGCCAAGTGCTGGTAAATGGGATTAGGTAGGTAGGTCAGGTGTTTCTCACGTGTCAGTGCAGACTCGATGGGTCGAAGGGCCTCTTTTGCACTGTGATTCTGTGGAGTGATTCTCTGGCTATGATTAGAAGATAAGAATGGAACCAGATGAGAGCAGTCCATCTAACTGGGCGACAGTGGAGTGGGGTTGGAGGAGGATGGTGTGGTCAACTTTGTCAAAGGCTGCAGACAGGTCGAGAAGGACAAGGAAAGTCACATAGGATATTATTTATGACTTTGACAAGAGTCTTTTGGTACTGTAGCAAGGGCAGGAACCTTTACTTTATCAAAGTCCTTTAATCCGTATAAGATCCTCTTTCATTGTCTCCTGTCAAGGGCATACATAGGCCAAGTTTTCCTCAGTCCCAATGGGATCTCAGTTTACCCTCTCATCCAAAAGAATGGCACCTCCAACAGTGCTGCACTGAGTGCGTCAGCCTACATTGTTACTCTCCAATCAAAAGTGGGGCTTGATCTTACCACTATGCAATGTGACATTTAGCCAAACTGCACCTCAATATAATGGCACTGGGGTGAGATTGGGCCCAAACACTGACCACTTTCAGCCAATGACTCTTTCCCCCTGTTGCTGTGACTGTTTTCCACCAACTGCTCACCTTCCTGCCCACCCACCAACACCAGATTCAGTTTGTAAGTTGAATTGACAGCTTGTTGATTATGAGTCTCTCTGGATGAGGCAGCCATTTCCTGAGCTTGGTCCCTGGGATTTTTCTCTCCGTACTTTCAATCCTTTTAATCTCATTTTGTTGCGTTTTATAGGGTCCCGTATAAGGAAAGTGATTTATTCGTGTGGGTTTGTCGCAGCTTGTGCCTCTTTATATTATCCTGAAGAAACGATTGAAGCAGCAAAGGTAATTATTGGTATTATCTTACTCCCAGTTGCTTCAACTAGTGACACACAGATCAGTTCAGTAATGTATAGGAAATGTTATAATTTCTTTATATTATTAGTGTTAGGGTTCTGAGCAAATATTGGAATTATCGAAATGGGTTTTATATCTGCTTCAAGTCTTCTGGAGTGTTTCTGAAAGATTGTTGTTGTCTAAAGAATGTGCTGAAGACTTGAATTTATATCACCCCTTTCACAATCTCAGGACATTCAAAAGCATTTTACAGCCAATTATGTACTTCTCCAGTGCACTCACTGTTTAATGCCACTTTGTGCACAGCAAGCTCCCATGGACAGCAATGTTTATTGACCGAATTATGTTTTTAGGTATTGATTAAGCAATAAGTATTGGTCAGAACACTGGGTAGACTCCCCTGCTATTCCTCATTGCAGTGGAATCTTTCACCTGCGAGGGCAGACAGGTCCTCGGTTTAATGTCTCAGCTGAAAATCAGCAACTCCGACAGTGCAACTTCCTGAATACTACATTTAAATGACATCTTCGATTTTGCACTCAAGTCCCTGAATTAGGACTTGAACTGGCAACTTTCTGGCTCAGAGGTGAGAGTGCTGCACACTGAACCATGGCTGATAACGTACTACCAGATAATCTGTTTTCGTTATCTTTGTTGAGAAATAAATATTAGCCAGAACACCTTTAGAGTGGCATTAGGCTGGGTGGGATATTAAAGGTTGTGGGGAGTAAACTGGAGGGTGGTATTAGACTGGGTGGGAAATTAAAGGGTGTGGGGAGTGAGGGGGAGAGTGGGATTAGACTTGGTGGGGTATTAAAGGGTGTGGGGAGTGAAGAGAAGAGTGGGATTAAATTTAGCGGGGTATTAAAGGCTGTGGGGAGTGACAACGAGAGTGGGATTAAATTTAGTGGGGTATTAAAGGGTGTGGGGAGTGACGGGGAGAGAGGATTAGACTCGGTGGAGTATTAAAGGTAGGTTCTTGATTGGTAAAGGGATCAAAGGTTACGGGGAGAAGGCGGGAGAATGGGGTTGAGAAACTTAGCCATGATTGAATGGTGGAGCAGACTCGATGGGCCGAATGGCCTAATTTCTGCTCCCACGTCTTATGGTCTAAAGGGTGTGGGGAATGACGGGGAGACAGGATTAGACTTGGTGGAGTATTAAAGGGTGTTGGGAGAGAGGATTAGACTCGGTGGAGTATTAAAGGGTGTTGGGAGAGAGGATTAGACTCGGTGGAGTATTAAAGGGTGTGGGGAGTGACGGGGAGAGAGGATTAGACTCGGTGGAGTATTAAAGGGTGTGGGGAGTGACGGGGAGAGAGGATTAGACTCGGTGGAGTATTAAAGGGTGTGGGGAGTGACGGGGAGAGGATTAGACTCGGTGGAGTATTAAAGGGTGTGGGGAGTGACGGGGAGAGAGGATTAGACTCGGTGGAGTATTAAAGGGTGTGGGGAGTGACGGGGAGAGAGGATTAGACTCGGTGGAGTATTAAAGGGTGTGGGGAGTGACGGGGAGAGAGGATTAGACTCGGTGGAGTATTAAAGGGTGTTGGGAGAGAGGATTAGACTCGGTGGAGTATTAAAGGGTGTGGGGAGTGACGGGGAGAGAGGATTAGACTCGGTGGAGTATTAAAGGGTGTGGGGAGTGACGGGGAGAGAGGATTAGACTCGGTGGAGTATTAAAGGGTGTGGGGAGTGACGGGGAGAGAGGATTAGACTCGTTGGAGTATTAAAGGGTGTGGGGAGTGACGGGGAGAGAGGATTAGACTCGGTGGAGTATTAAAGGGTGTGGGGAGTGACGGGGAGAGAGGATTAGACTTGGAGTATTAAAGGGTGTGGGGAGTGACGGGGAGAGAGGATTAGACTCGGTGGAGTATTAAAGGGTGTGGGGAGTGACGGGGAGAGAGGATTAGACTCGGTGGAGTATTAAAGGGTGTGGGGAGTGACGGGGAGAGAGGATTAGACTCGGTGGAGTATTAAAGGGTGTGGGGAGTGACGGGGAGAGAGGATTAGACTCGGTGGAGTATTAAAGGGTGTGGGGAGTGACAGGGAGAGAGGATTAAACATGCAGAAAGACACCACTGCAGTACTTGCCAAACTTTATCCTTCAGTGACCATGATCACAGCATAATCCAGGTGAGGGGATAGAGCTGAGAACGAGGGGATAGGGTGGAGAGCTGTGAAAGTAGGAGCGGGCTGTTTAAACTCAGGGTTTTTAAATAAATAGCTCCTATTTTTCACTGGCTTTTTTGGAATTGGAATCAGGTTTCGAAGATTGGTCAGTTAGGCCAGGACTGCCATTAAAAAAAACAGGAGGATTTAAAGGCGGCCTCAAAGCTGCTAACGCTCTACTGGAGCTGCACAGCAGACATTGCTGTTTCAGAGCTTGCAGCCGCCAACCCGCAGCTTGGGAAGCCCTGTACTTGTGCACATTGAGCTGATTGGCCTGCCTCTTCTATAACAGAGTCTGATTCCTGCTCGGCCCTTTCAAAGAGCTGCTGGTAGTCACTGTCTTTTCACAGCTGGTTCGTCTGGGAGCAGAAAGTACCAATGTTATCCATTCTGGTTAGTACTCAGAGGGACAGGGAGGTTTCAGCAAAGGATTGCCTGAATGATGAGGTGCACAGGTAATAAATATTATAGTGATGATTTGCAATCCTTTATATATGTAGAAAATGTCTGTGATTATTTGTTATTTTTCTCAGGTGGCCAGCACAACACTTTATGAAATATCTATGCAAGGGTATTTAACTGTTGAATCCTTTTGGAGAAAAAACACAAACAGGGAACAACAACCTACGCCCACAATCAGTGACAATCAGGTATTCTAGCTGTCTGCTTTATAACTGTGCTAGTCTTAAAAAAGTCAGAATTGTTAAGGCTGGCCAAAACAGACCTTGGGTCTGGGTGGAGCTGGTCTGCACACAGGTGACCCTGGGCAAGCCTAACCCTGGGCAGAGCCATCATCTGAGTCATCTAATGGCTGAAGCATTTTTCTGGCTCTCTCCCTATATATCTCTTCCTCTGTGCCAATAGGACATAAGAATTATGAGATGTAAGAAGACCAAGGTCCATTTAATTTACCTTTTACCATCCTGATAGTTGCCTTTTTTTATTCATTCATGGGATGTGGGCATCGCCAGCTGGGCCAGCGTTTATTGCCCATCCCTAATTGCCCTTGAGAAGGGGTGGTGAGCTGTCTTCTTGAACACCTGCAATCCATGTGATGTAAGTACACCCCTCGTGCTGTTAGGGATGGAGTTCCAGGATTTTGACCCAGCGACAGTGAAGGAACGGTGGAAGGGAACTTCCAGGTGGTGGTGTTCCCATGTATCTGCTGCCCTTGTTATCCTCCTAGGACAATGATATATCAGTAGGGGAGTAATCATAGCTCTCAATTAATGCACAACAGAGCCAGGCAAGGTGAGAAAAATCTCAGCAGTGGAAAGCTTCGGGATAGAGAGGTCCCATGTCACCCCTTCATCCTAAGCCTGATATACTTACCACATGTCCGTTTGAAATTACTCTGTATACTATCCCAAAATGGAGCCAATCCCTGGCACTACTCAGTCTGCTCCTCTCACTGTACCGCACTTCATTTCCCCATATCCAGGCCTGCTGCCCACCCCCCAGCTCCCAGAGTTGGCCACCGGTTGAGAGTATGTCACTTGACCTCAGGGCGCTCCCTCCTTTCTTTGACCTTTTTGCAACACTCCATTAGTCCTGTCTCTGCCTCCACTCGACTGATAGCCAAAGAAAACCATGTCAGAAGAAACACTGTTCACACTCCTGTTTTGGCACTGTATCTCTGTGTAGATAGATCTCAAATATAAAAGGTTCGCATGGCATTGTGCTCCTGTACAAATAAATTGTCACCTTCTAAAGGGTTTATGTAGCATGTACCCCTGCACAGATAGATTGCCCTGTTATAAAAGATTTAGGCACTCTACCCCTGCACACAACATTTGCGGATGGGAGTGTGAGCTCTGTAACTCTGACAGCCTGGTTCAAGAACCTGTATGCAAGAAGATAATAACACTTATAAAGTCGCATTTGCTGCTGTTGAATGATGAGGATTAAACATCCTAACATTTTTTGCTGAATATTTTTTGTTGGAAAAGTAACCTGAACTCTCATGAATTTTAAAGGCTGAAGATGTTCAACAATCAGGTCCGAACACTTCCTCTTAAACTCTATCAGTAATTGGTATGTATTAGTTGACTTGCAGATCTCCTTTTATACTTGTACAGTTGCATTAATCTCATTCGGTTCAGACAGAAGTGTATTTGCAAACTGATGGTATAATTATTGATTCTGGGAACCTTAATGAGAGGTGAGGTGGGGGAGAAAGTGTTTTAATTTCTCTGTATTAGTTGTTTTCATTTCCCTCACTCTTGTAATGACCCCATCATGTTTCATATTGAAGAAAAAAAATCACAAGGTTTATGTTGGAGACAGGCTAGGCATCAGTGGACATGAAAATACCACAGCTGTTTATGGCAGACTTACTGGTGGGCATCAGTCAACCAGGATGATTCATGTGTCAGTGAGTGTTTGGGGTATCCCAGCTGAGCCCAGCCCTATCCTAAACATTGCAATAGTGTAATGGGTGTTTTTTAACTGAATTAGTTCTCCAGAGGCCTGGGCCAACAACCCTGATAATTTGTGTTTAAATCATACTGTGGTGGTTTATGAATGTGAATTCAGTTTTTAAAGAAATCAGTAAATTAAAAGCTGCTATCAGTAGGAGTGACCACAAAGCTGAGAGATTGTGGAAAGTAGCTAGCTGGTTCATGAATGTCCTTTGGGGAAGGAAACCTGCCCTACTTACCTAGACCATACCGTACGTGTGATTCCAATCCCGAATCAACATGGTTGACTTTTAATTGTGCTCAGAAGCCATTCAGTTGAATCAAAACCATCCACAGTACTTCAAAAAAGTGGCCCAGCAGCACCTTCAGAGAATAAATAGGAATACACAATAAATGTAGTACTTGCCAGCCAGGATCAAATTCTAAGATTGTTTAAGTCCATGCAGATGAACACACACGTACACACTTTGCACTACTCAGGAGCAGGAACCATGGGCTGATTTCCACCCTACTCCCAAACACACTGTGCTCCTCTTACCACTCTGGCTGAGCTCAGTTAATGGCACACCGATCAGGGGTAGAGCCCTAGGATTTTCTAGTCAGTTTGGCTCAGTGCCGAAGATGGACTGTGCTTTTAGCAACTCTGAATCCCTGTGACAAAATAGTTTCAGGGTAAATGGCTACCCATTTTCTATGACCCCAAATGTGGTTCTCCAGCCTCCCCCACACAGACCAACGACAATGTGTGGTTTCAGCCTTCTGGGAGAATTGCAAACAAATCTCACATAGTACATCGATCTTACAGTGCAGCAACTGAACATTCCTAACAGGACTATGCTGGCGTATATGCTTCCCATGTGCCTCCTTCTTCTAACCCCATCAAGATAGCCTTCTATTACTTTCTCCCCTCATGCATTACCTAGTTTCTTCTTAAATGCAGACCTTCCTGTCTCTTGCCATTTCAACACACCACCCTGCTCTCATGCCCACATGTCCGTTCTTGGCCTGCTACAATGTTCCAGTGAAGCTCAACGCAAACGGGAGGAACAGTACCTCACCTTCCGATTAGACACTTTACAGCCTTCCGGACTTAACATTGAGATCAACAATTTCAGATCATGAGCTCTGTCCTCCATCCTCACCCCTTTTTGATCCCCCGTTTTCAAATATTTATTTTTTAAATTTTTATACATATATACTTTTTCCCATCTATTTCTATTATTATTTTTAAAAATTGCTTTATCCCCACCTTTTAGCCTATTTTGATATTTTCTCCCACGCCGTCCCCTCCCCCACCCCATCCCACCCCCACTAGGGCGCATCGGTCACTTGCTCATCCGGCTTTCTGTTTTTAATGTTGCCATTAGTGCATTCTTTAGCCAGTATCACCACCATCAACACCCCTTCCACCTTTTGTTTATGACATCTTCTGCAATCTCTCCTTTGCCTCCACCTATCACTGGCCCTCTATCCAGCTTCACCTGTCCCACCCCCCCTTAAACAGTATATATTTCACCACATTTCTACTTCTCTTTAGTTCTGAAGAGACATACGGACTCAAAACATTAACTCTGTTTCTCTCTCCACAGATGCTGTCAGACCTGCTAAGTTTTTCCAGCATTTTTTGTTTTTGTTCCTCTTAAATGCATCTATGCTAGTCACCTCAAGGACTCAATGAGGTACATTACCCACATTCTGACTCTGTGGGTTAAGAAGTTTCTCCTGAATTCTTTACAGGATTTATTAGTGACTATCTTATATTGATGGCCTCTTGTTCTGGACACACCCGCAAGTAAATTGGGCTGGCATAGATCCCCCACCCCCCCACCTTAAACCAGCTTATATTTCACCCCTCTCCTATTTTTACTTAGTTCTGTTGAAGGGTCATGAGGACTTGAAACGTCAACTTTGTTCTTCTCTGCCGATGCTGCCAGACCTGCTGAGTTTTTCCAGGTATTTCAATTTTTGTTTTGGATCCATGTTAATGGTTCAGCCAGTTGACACTGATTACACTGTGCCTGGCCAGCACCAAAGGAGATGAAAGTTGGGAAAATCCACCCAGTTGTTCTCACCCAGGCATCTCACAGAGAGAATAACTTCATGCTTCTCTTCACGCAGTAGATTCACTGAAGTGATTGTTTTCTGGCAGGTTGTCAAACGGAATGATTGATCTCGAGAAATAGAACCAGCAACTGAAGCAATATTTCCCTTGAAAATGAGTTTGAATCATTATGGCTTTGTGAATCAGATCATATTTATGACAATTTATCAGAGAAGTGATTATTGTTGTTTGTGGATATAGTTTCAAAACACTCTCACAGACGAGAAATATGTGTATATTGAATGTGATCCAATAAAAAGCAAACAATTTCACCAAATATTTCAATTTGCTTTTGTTGATTGCACATAGAACTACACAGGAGGCCATTCAGCTTATCATGCCAGCTCTTCAATTGTCACTGTCTAGTATCCCACTTCCTAACGCTTTTTCTATTCATTCATGGGATGTAGGCGCAGTGCCCACTGGCTGTGGAAGTCCCCTCTTCATATGTGCTCAAAGTTCTTAATTATTGCCCTTTACTTGTGTACCCTTACAAAATAATTAACAAAGCATGAACACGGGGTTCTAGGCTGAGTCCCTCTGTCTTCACCAAAAGACCAAAGGGTCTCTCTCTCTCTTCCCATATTCCACAAATGTCTTTAAAAAAGGAAGTCGTAATCCAGGAAAATGGAGTTGAGGTACAAGATCAGCCACAGAGCAGCTTCAAAGGGCCAAATGGCCTACTCCAGCTCCTTTCTCCAATGCTTTCTCTCTCCACACACTCTGGCCACGCATGTGGTGCTGGACGACTGGAGGACAGCTAACATTGTATCGTTGTTTAAAAAGGGAGAAATGGATAGACTGAGTAATTATAGACCAATCAGTCTAACCTCGCTGGTGGGAAGATTACTGGAAAATATTCCGGAGGACAGGATAAATCTTCAGTCAGAAAGACATGGATTAAAGAAGGACAGTCAGCATGATTTGTTAAGATTATGTCTGATTAAGGTGATTGATTGTTTTGGGGAGTTAACAAGAAGAGTTGATGAGGGTGGTCAATTTGTTGTAGTCTATATGGATTTTAGCAAAGCTTTTGATAAGGTCCCACATGGCAGACTGCTCATGAAAGAGAAGCCAAGGCAAAGTAATGAGTTGGATCCAAAATTGGCTCAGAGGCAGGAAGCAAAGTGAATGTTTTATGACAGGAAGTGGGCTTCCACAGGTCTCAGGACCGGCTCCCTTTCTTTTTATGGTGTTTGTCAATCATTTAGACGAATGTAGGGCATATGACTAAGAAATTTTCAGACGATACAGAGTCAGTTACTAGGGGACATAGATTTAAGGTGAGAGGAGAAAACTATAGAGATGTGCGGGGCAAGTTTTTTTACGCAGAGGGTAGTGAGTGTCTGGAATTCGCTGCCAGAGGAAGTGGTGGAAGCAGGTACGATTGTGGTGTTTAAGAGGCAGCTTGACAAATACATGAATAGGATGGGAATAGAGGGATATGGACCCCGGAGGTGCAAAATATCTTAGTTGACGGGCAATATGATCGGCGCAGGCTTGGAGGGCCGAAGGGCCTGTTCCTGTGCTGTACTTTTCTTTGTTCTTGGCTGTGTGGTTGATAACGAGGAAGAAAGCTGTCAACTGCAAGAAGATATCAATGAACTGGTCGGGTGGGTGGACAAATGGAGTTCAATCCAAAGAAGTGTGGGGTAATGCATTTGGGGAGGGCAAGCAAATAAAGGGAAGGATGCTGAGAAGGGGAGGATCCTTTGAAGCTGCTCTGTGGCTGATCTTGTACCTCAACTCCACCTTCCTGCATTATGACTTCCTTTTTTAAAGACATTTGTGGAATATGGGGAGAGACCGAGAGAGAGAAGGGGGACTTTGGAGTGCATGTCCACAGATCCAGGGTAGGAGGACAGGCAGTTGAGATGGTTAAGACGACAAAGGGGGTACTTGCCTTTATAACTGGGAGGTTATGAAGTGAATTATAAACCTAACCCCTTAATAATCACTCTCTCTAGTTCAAAATAGCCACTTCCCACAGACACTTGGTCTGAGTCTGAGCAAGTGAACCACTTTTCCCCCCCAAGGAAGATAACTATCAAGAGATATTACCTTCTTCCAGATAGTTTTTTAAATAATTATCAGCTAGATTATGATTACCCGGATATTAAAAGGGTCCAGGGAGGGGCATCTTTTCAAAAAATTGTATCTCCCCACTTTAAGTAGAGAGAGGAGGTTCCTACGCTGCATATAGAAGACTACATGAGAGATATTTTACAAACTTATTTACAAGTTTGTTAAAGAACTATTTAACATGCAATACACTCATAAATGGATAAGTACATTGCAGCGTTAAAGACTACAGAAAGAGGGAAAACATAGTCTTAGTTCTAAAATAGAATCCAGTAAGAGACTTTAAAATAATGCTACAGACTAAAAACATCTCTTAGGACATCCATTAAATAGTTAAAGCAAAGTATTGCCTTAAATCGCTGAGTTGTCTCAGCTGTCTGAACAACAGGATATGAAAAAACTGTTAATTTAAAGTTTCCAATTCTTTGGCTGCCTGAGGTTTCCCTTTTAAATCCTCCTTTAATACAACTGCTTTTCTGAAGAAAAGCCTACATCTTTTATATCCCACTGAACTAAATTCCATTCTTTCTAGCAGTTATGGGTGTTGTCTCGTTTAAACTCCTCCCTTTTGACTATCTTGTATAATTCACTATTGTTTAATTGTTGAGGATGGCCTTATTATATGAACACTGTGGGCATGTATCTGGTCAATAAATGCTTGTGATGTGTTCTAACATCAACCCTAATTAATTTCACTTTTTTCTATATTTTCATAGTGATTTTAAAATTGTAGCAGAATTAGTAATTTTTAAAGTTGTTCATTTCAAGCTCAGTAAAGGCTACATTTTTATAGCATGTCTTTTGTATCAGGGGTCTGATGTTGTTCAATACTGACTTTTGGAAGCCCACGAGTGTTTCATGATTTGCTGAGCGAAATTTTAAGAATGCCTTAATAGGTAACGATGCCAAATCCCACACTGACCTACCATTAACGTGTTACCACTTTTATTTGGTAATGAATAAAGCATTGAAATTGTGGAAGGTAGTCCTCATTGATACCGATTTCCAACAAAAGGCAGGAGCACTAGAATTCCAGTGGGTGCTACCAACATAATGTCTGTCTACAGTTAAATTCAGAGATTTTTTTAAAATTTAATTTCAGTGCTGCCCATGTATGTGAAAAGGCTTCTGGGTAAAATGGTTGTCCGTTAACTTGTAACCATTTATTCAATTCTAAAGGAAAGTGTCCTAATTATATAAATATTAGGTGAAATTCGTATATTTTCCCTAACTATTCCTGTAACCCATGACAGTTATGCTGGAACTGTATAAAACACTGGTTCGGCCACAGCTGGAGTACTGCATGCACTGCACCATAGGAAAGGTGTGGTCCCAGATCTTCCAATATCCTGATTGCCAAAGACAGGAAATACTACCAGAGACATACATCCGGGACCCTGTGGAAGTCCTGACACGTGGTCTTGCGTGGGAATTGCCTAGGAAATTTGAACTTCTGAAGGGTAATTCCCTGGGAACCCTCCTGCAAATAATTCAGACACTGAGCTAGGGTCAAAGACTTTGGACAGTTGCAATTTATTTCGCTGAATAGCTAGCCAGGAAATGTTAGATAGATTAAAACCTAGTCTAACACCTGGTTAACCACATAACTGACAAACCCCAATCACCCACACTGATACCTTGACCAACATCCCCTACAACACCTCAACCAGAGGACCTGCCAACCCAATTACACCCTATCCCACCGAACAGCCACCCCATCTTCCTGCCATGAATACAGGAGAGGGGATACAGAGGAGATTTATGAGCATGTTGTCAGGAATGAAGAATGGGAGGGGCAAAAGTTAATGGTACACAGGAGGCTCAGGGGAGACCAGAAGGAAGAATGTAAAAGTGTGATTAGCACTTATTTGAGAGGTCCATAACCAGGGGTCAAGGATTGCAGTGTAAGAGGTGGGAAGTTTCAGAGAATTCGAGGGGAAATATTTTCAACTGGAGGGTGGTGGGGATCTGGAAAGACCTCTCACTAATCCTGACTTTCTCTCTCTCGCTCAACATCACTTCCTCCTTGTCTCTCTCCTACTTTCCAACACACACACAATCCCTCCTTCATTCTCTGCCACAGTCCGCAGACAAACTCCCTCCTTGTCTCTCACTCACTCTCTCCAGCGCACACACTCCCTCCTTGTCTCTCTCTCTCTCCAGCGCACACACTCCCTCCTTGTCTCTCTCTCTCCAGCGCACACTCCCTCCTTGTCTCTCTCTCTCCAGCGCACACACTCCCTCCTTGTCTCTCTCTCTCTCCAGCGCACACACTCCCTCCTTGTCTCTCTCTCCAGCGCACACACTCCCTCCTTGTCTCTCTCTCTCCAGCGCACACTCCCTCCTTGTCTCTCTCTCCAGCGCACACTCCCTCCTTGTCTCTCTCTCTCCAGCGCACACTCCCTCCTTGTCTCTCTCTCTCCAGCGCACACTCCCTCCTTGTCTCTCTCTCTCCAGCGCACACACTCCCTCCTTGTCTCTCTCTCCAGCGCACACACTCCCTCCTTGTCTCTCTCTCCAGCGCACACACTCCCTCCTTGTCTCTCTCTCTCCAGCGCACACACTCCCTCCTTGTCTCTCTCTCTCCAGCGCACACACTCCCTCCTTGTCTCTCTCTCCAGCGCACACACTCCCTCCTTTTCTCTCTCTCTCCAGCGCACACACTCCCTCCTTGTCTCTCTCTCTCCAGCGCACACACTCCCTCCTTGTCTCTCTCTCTCCAGCGCACACACTCCCTCCTTGTCTCTCTCCAGCGCACACACTCCCTCCTTGTCTCTCTCTCTCCAGCGCACACACTCCCTCCTTGTCTCTCTCTCCAGCGCACACACTCCCTCCTTGTCACCGTCCCTCCAGCGCACACGCTCCCTCCCTCCTTGTCTCTCTCTCTCTCTCCAGCGCACACACTCCCTCCCTCCTTCTCTCTCTCTCCAGCACACACGCTCCCTCCCTCCTTCTCTCTCTCTCCAGCACACACACTCCCTCCCTCCTTTCTTGTCTCTCTCTCTCTCCAGCACACACGCTCCCTCCCTCCTTGTCGCTCTCTCTCCAGCACACAGGCTCCCTCCCTCCTTGTCGCTCTCTCTCCAGCACACACGCTCCCTCCCTCCTTGTCTCTCTCTCTCCAGCACACACGCTCCCTCCCTCCTTGTCTCTCTCTCTCCAGCACACACGTTCCCTCCCTCGTCTCTCTCTCTCCAGCACACACGCTCCCTCCCTCCTTGTCTCTCTCTCTCCAGCACACACGCTCCCTCCCTCCTTGTCTCTCACTCTCCAGCACACACACTCCCTCCCTCCTTGTCTCTCACTCTCCAGCACACACGCTCCCTCCCTCCTTGTCTCTCTCTCTCCAGCACACACGCTCCCTCCCTCGTCTCTCTCTCTCCAGCACACACGCTCCCTCCCTCCTTGTCTCTCTCTCTCCAGCACACACGCTCTCTCCCTCCTTGTCTCTCTCTCTTCAGCACACACGCTCCCTCCCTCCTTGTCTCTCTCTCTCCAGCACACACGCTCCCTCCTTCCTTGTCTCTCTCTCTCCAGCACACACGCTCCCTGACTCCTTGTCTCTCTCTCCACACACACGCTCCCTGACTCCTTATCTCTCTCTCCAGCACACACGGTCCCTGCCTCCTTGTCTCTCTCCAGCACACACGCTCCCTCCCTCCTTGTCTCTCTCTCTCCAGCACACACGCTGCCTCCCTCCTTGTCTCTCTCCAGCGCACACACTCCCTCCTTGTCTCTCTCTCTCCAGCGCACACACTCCCTCCTTGTCTCTCTATCTCCAGCGCACACACTCCCTCCTTGTCTCTCTATCTCCAGCGCACACACTCCCTCCTTGTCTCTCTCTCTCCAGCGCACACACTCCCTCCTTGTCTCTCTCTCTCCAGCGCACACACTCCCTCCTTGTCTCTCTCTCTCCAGCGCACACTCCCTCCTTGTCTCTCTCCAGCGCACACTCCCTCCTTGTCTCTCTCTCCAGCGCACACACTCCCTCCTTGTCTCTCTCTCCAGCGCACACACTCCCTCCTTGTCTCTCTCTCTCCAGCGCACACACTCCCTCCTTGTCTCTCTCTCCAGCGCACACACTCCCTCCTTGTCTCTCTCTCTCCAGCGCACACACTCCCTCCTTGTATCTCTCTCCAGCGCACACACTCCCTCCTTGTCTCTCTCTCCAGCGCACACACTCCCTCCTTGTCTCTCTCTCCAGCGCACACACTCCCTCCTTGTCTCTCTCCAGCGCACACACTCCCTCCTTGTCACCGTCCCTCCAGCGCACACGCTCCCTCCCTCCTTGTCTCTCTCTCTCTCCAGCACACACACTCCCTCCCTCCTTGTCTCTCTCTCTCTCCAGCACACACGCTCCCTCCCTCCTTCTCTCTCTCTCTCCAGCACACACGCTCCCTCCCTCCTTGTCTCTCTCTCTCCAGCACACACGCTCCCTCCCTCCTTGTCTCTCTCTCTCCAGCACACACGCTCCCTCCCTCCTTGTCTCTCTCTCTCCAGCACACACGCTCCCTCCCTCCTTGTCTCTCTCTCTCCAGCACACACGTTCCCTCCCTCGTCTCTCACTCCAGCACACACGCTCCCTCCCTCCTTGTCTCTCTCTCTCCAGCACACACGCTCCCTCCCTCCTTGTCTCTCTCTCTCCAGCACACACGCTCCCTCCCTCCTTGTCTCTCACTCTCCAGCACACACGCTCCCTCCCTCCTTGTCTCTCTCTCTCCAGCACACACGCTCCCTCCCTCCTTGTCTCTCTCTCTCTCCAGCACACACGCTCCCTCCCTCCTTGTTTCTCTCTCCAGCACACACGCTCCCTCCCTCCTTGTCTCTCTCCAGCACACACGCTCCCTCCCTCCTTGTCTCTCTCTCCAGCACACACGCTCCCTCCTTCCTTGTCTCTCTCTCTCCAGCACACACGCTCCCTCCCTCCTTGTCTCTCTCCACACACACGCTCCCTGACTCCTTGTCTCTCTCTCCAGCACACACGCTCCCTGCCTTCTTGTCTCTCTCTCCAGCACACACGCTCCCTCCCTCCTTGTCTCTCTCTCTCCAGCACACACGCTCCCTCCCTCCTTGTCTCTCTCTCTCCAGCACACACGCTGCCTCCCTCCTTGTCTCTCTCTCCAGCACACACGCTCCCTCCCTCCTTGTCTCTCTCTCTCCAGCACACACGCTCCCTCCTTGTCACCGTCCCTCCAGCGCACACGCTCCCTCCCTCCTTGTCTCTCTCTCTCTCCAGCACACACACTCCCTCCCTCCTTGTCTCTCTCTCTCCAGCACACATGCTCCCTCCCTCCTTCTCTCTCTCTCTCTCCAGCACACACGCTCCCTCCCTCCTTCTCTCTCTCTCTCCAGCACACACACTCCCTCCCTCCTTGTCTCTCTCTCTCTCCAGCACACACGCTCCCTCCCCCCTTGTCTCTCTCTCTCCAGCACACACGCTCCCTCCCTCCTTGTCTCTCTCTCTCCAGCACACACGCTCCCTCCCTCCTTGTCTCTCTCTCTCTCCAGCACACACGCTCCCTCCCTCCTTGTCTCTCTCTCTCCAGCGCACACACTCCCTCCTTGTCTCTCTCTCTCCAGCGCACACTCCCTCCTTGTCTCTCTCTCTCCAGCGCACACACTCCCTCCTTGTCTCTCTCTCTCCAGCGCACACACTCCCTCCTTGTCTCTCTCTCTCCAGCGCACACACTCCCTCCTTGTATCTCTCTCCAGCGCACACACTCCCTCCTTGTCTCTATCTCCAGCGCACACACTCCCTCCTTGTCACCGTCCCTCCAGCGCACACGCTCCCTCCCTCCTTGTCTCTCTCTCTCTCCAGCACACACACTCCCTCCCTCCTTGTCTCTCTCTCTCTCCAGCACACACGCTCCCTCCCTCCTTCTCTCTCTCTCTCCAGCACACACGCTCCCTCCCTCCTTGTCTCTCTCTCTCCAGCACACACGCTCCCTCCCTCCTTGTCTCTCTCTCTCCAGCACACACGTTCCCTCCCTCGTCTCTCTCTCTCCAGCACACACGCTCCCTCCCTCCTTGTCTCTCTCTCTCCAGCACACACGCTCCCTCCCTCCTTGTCTCTCACTCTCCAGCACACACGCTCCCTCCCTCCTTGTCTCTCTCTCTCTCCAGCACACACGCTCCCTCCCTCCTTGTCTCTCTCTCTCTCCAGCACACACGCTCCCTCCCTCCTTGTCTCTCTCTCTCTCCAGCACACACGCTCCCTCCCTCCTTGTTTCTCTCTCCAGCACACACGCTCCCTCCCTCCTTGTCTCTCTCTCTCCAGCACACACGCTCCCTCCTTCCTTGTCTCTCTCTCTCCAGCACACACGCTCCCTCCCTCCTTGTCTCTCTCTCCACACACACGCTCCCTGACTCCTTGTCTCTCTCTCTCCAGCACACACGCTCCCTGCCTCCTTGTCTCTCTCTCCAGCACACACGCTCCCTCCCTCCTTGTCTCTCTCTCTCCAGCACACACGCTGCCTCCCTCCTTGTCTCTCTCTCCAGCACACACGCTCCCTCCCTCCTTGTCTCTCCCTCTCCAGCACACACGCTCCCTCCTTGTCACCGTCCCTCCAGCGCACACGCTCCCTCCCTCCTTGTCTCTCTCTCTCCAGCACACACACTCCCTCCCTCCTTGTCTCTCTCTCCAGCACACACGCTCCCTCCCTCCTTCTCTCTCTCTCTCTCCAGCACACACGCTCCCTCCCTCCTTCTCTCTCTCTCTCCAGCACACACACTCCCTCCCTCCTTGTCTCTCTCTCTCTCCAGCACACACGCTCCCTCCCTCCTTGTCTCTCTCTCTCCAGCACACACGCTCCCTCCCTCCTTGTCTCTCTCTCTCTCCAGCACACACGCTCCCTCCCTCCTTGTCTCTCTCTCTCTCCAGCACACACGCTCCCTCCCTCCTTGTCTCTCTCTCTCCAGCACACACGCTCCCTCCCTCCTTGTCTCTCTCTCTCCAGCACACACGTTCCCTCCCTCGTCTCTCTCTCTCCAGCACACACGCTCCCTCCCTCCTTGTCTCTCTCTCTCCAGCACACACGCTCCCTCCCTCCTTGTCTCTCTCTCCAGCACACACGCTCCCTCCCTCCTTGTCTCTCTCTCTCCAGCACACACGCTCCCTCCTTGTCACCGTCCCTCCAGCGCATACGCTCCCTCCCTCCTTGTCTCTCTCTCTCTCCAGCACACACACTCCCTCCCTCCTTGTCTCTCTCTCTCTCCAGCACACACGCTCCCTCCCTCCTTGTCTCTCTCTCTCTCCAGCACACACACTCCCTCCCTCCTTCTCTCTCTCTCTCCAGCACACACACTCCCTCCCTCCTTGTCTCTCTCTCTCCAGCACACACGCTCCCTCCCTCCTTGTCTCTCTCTCTCCAGCACACACGCTCCCTCCCTCCTTGTCTCTCTCTCTCTGCAGCACACACGCTCCCTCCCTCCTTGTCTCTCTCTCTCTCCAGCACACACGCTCCCTCCCTCCTTGTCTCTCTCTCTCCAGCACACACGTTCCCTCCCTCGTCTCTCTCTCTCTCGAGCACACACGCTCCCTCCTTCCTTGTCTCTCTCTCTCCAGCACACACGCTCCCTCCCTCCTTGTCTCTCTCTCCAGCACACACGCTCCCTCCCTCCTTGTCTCACTCTCCAGCACACACACTCCCTCCCTCCTTGTCTCTCTCTCCAGCACACACGCTCCCTCCCTCCTTGTCTCTCTCTCTCCAGCACACACGCTCCCTCCCTCCTTGTCTCTCTCTCTCCAGCACACACGCTCCCTCCCTCCTTGTCTCTCTCTCTCCAGCACACACGCTCCCTCCCTCCTTGTCTCTCTCTCCAGCACACACGCTCCCTCCCTCATTGTCTCTCTCTCCAGCACACACACTCCCTCCCTCATTGTCTCTCTCTCCAGCACACACTCTCCCTCCCTCCTTGTCTCTCTCTCTCCAGCACATACGCTCCCTCCCTCCTTGTCTCTCTCTCTCCAGCACACACGCTCCCTCCCTCCTTGTCTCTCTCTCTCCAGCACACACACTCTCTCCCTCCTTGTCTCTCTCTCTCCAGCACACACGCTCCCTCCTTGTCTCTCTCTCTCCAGCACACCCGCTCCCTCCTTGTCTCTCTCTCTCCAGCACACACCCTCCTTGTCTCTTGCTCTCCAGCACACACACACCCTCCTTGTCTCTCTCTCTCCAGCACACACACACCCTCCTTGTCTCTCTCTCTCCAGCACACACACACCCTCCTTGTCTCTCTCTCTCCAGCACACACACACCCTCCTTGTCTCTCGCTCTCCAGCACACACACACCCTCCTTGTCTCTCTCTCCAGCACACACACACCCTCCTTGTCTCTCTCTCTCCAGCACACACACACCCTCCTTGTCTCTCTCTCTCCAGCACACACACACCCTCCTTGTCTCTCTCTCTCCAGCACACACACACCCTCCTTGTCTCTCTCTCCAGCACACACACACCCTCCTTGTCTCTCTCTCTCCAGCACACACACACCCTCCTTGTCTCTCTCTCTCCAGCACACACACACCCTCCTTGTCTCTCTCTCTCCAGGAAACACACACACCCTCCTTGTCTCTCTCTCTCTCCAGCACACACGCTCCCTCCTTGTCTCTCTCTCTCTCCAGCACACACACACACCCTCCTTGTCTCTCTCTCTCTCCAGCACACACACACACCCTCCTTGTCTCTCTCTCTCTCTCTCCAGCACACACACACACCCTCCTTGTCTCTCTCTCTCTCTCCAGCACACACACACACCCTCCTTGTCTCTCTCTCTCTCTCCAGCACACACACACATGCTGCTTGTCTCTCTCTCTCTCTCTCTCCAGGACACACACACACCCTCCTTGTCTCTCTCTCTCTCTCCAGCACACACACACACCCTCCTTGTCTCTCTCTCTCTCTCCAGCACACACACACACGCTGCTTGTCTCTCTCTCTCTCTCTCTCTCTCCAGCACACACACACACCCTCCTTGTCTCTCTCTCTCTCTCCAGCACACACACACACGCTGCTTGTCTCTCTCTCTCTCTCTCTCCAGGACACACACACACCCTCCTTGTCTCTCTCTCTCTCTCCAGCACACACACACACCCTCCTTGTCTCTCTCTCTCTCTCCAGCACACACACACGATGCTTGTCTCTCTCTCTCTCTCTCTCTCCAGGACACACACCCTCCTTGTCTCTCTCTCTCTCTCCAGCACACACACACACCCTCCTTGTCTCTCTCTCTCTCTCCAGCACACACACACACGCTGCTTGTCTCTCTCTCTCTCTCTCTCCAGCACACACACACACCCTCCTTGTCTCTCTCTCTCTCTCCAGCACACACACACACGCTGCTTGTCTCTCTCTCTCTCTCTCTCTCCAGGACACACACACACCCTCCTTGTCTCTCTCTCTCTCTCTCCAGCACACACACACACGCTGCTTGTCTCTCTCTCTCTCTCTCTCTCTCTCCAGCACACACACACACGCTGCTTGTCTCTCTCTCTCTCTCTCTCTCTCTCTCTCCAGGACACACACACACCCTCCTTGTCTCTCTCTCTCTCTCTCCAGGACACACACACACCCTCCTTGTCTCTCTCTCTCTCTCCAGGACACACACACACCCTCCTTGTCTCTCTCTCTCTCTCTCTCCAGCACACACACACACGCTGCTTGTCTCTCTCTCTCTCTCTCTCTCTCCAGCACACACACACACCCTCCTTGTCTCTCTCTCTCTCTCCAGCACACACACACACGCTGCTTGTCTCTCTCTCTCTCTCTCTCCAGGACACACACACACCCTCCTTGTCTCTCTCTCTCTCTCCAGCACACACACACACCCTCCTTGTCTCTCTCTCTCTCTCCAGCACACACACACGATGCTTGTCTCTCTCTCTCTCTCTCCAGGACACACACCCTCCTTGTCTCTCTCTCTCTCTCCAGCACACACACACACCCTCCTTGTCTCTCTCTCTCTCTCCAGCACACACACACACGCTGCTTGTCTCTCTCTCTCTCTCTCTCTCCAGCACACAAACACACCCTCCTTGTCTCTCTCTCTCTCTCCAGCACACACACACACGCTGCTTGTCTCTCTCTCTCTCTCTCTCTCCAGGACACACACACACCCTCCTTGTCTCTCTCTCTCTCTCCAGCACACACACACACGCTGCTTGTCTCTCTCTCTCTCTCTCTCTCTCTCCAGCACACACACACACGCTGCTTGTCTCTCTCTCTCTCTCTCTCTCTCTCTCCAGGACACACACACACCCTCCTTGTCTCTCTCTCTCTCTCTCTCCAGGACACACACACACCCTCCTTGTCTCTCTCTCTCTCTCTCTCCAGGACACACACACACCCTCCTTGTCTCTCTCTCTCTCTCCAGGACACACACACACCCT